>NC_056731.1:92818131-92960038 GCF_019279795.1 Protopterus annectens | reverse complement strand
TCACATCAATTCTGTCCTAACTGCAGTATAGTTTATTCAGGGGTTATTACTACTGTATTGCTGTATTCCTGACACTTTCTCACACTCTCTCACTTGCTTTCATGTTACTATTCAGACTGGTACTTCTAGGCTTTATTGACATGTTTTAACAGTAGTTATTACAGTTCTTTCCAGCAGTCTCACTTCTGTCATGTTTCAGTATTTCCACAGGGATATATTTCACACATGTGATTTCATCCTCTTCTGCAGCTCTACTTTACATGCTGCTGCAGGTTGTGTACTATTTTCTTACAGGCAGGGCAGTTTTATTTCAAAATATATGTTGGACAGTTTCATGTTTAGTTTACACTTACAGGCTGGGAACTGTTGTAATCAGGCAATACTTGCATACACTTTCACACTGTTACTTGCAGATTTAATTCCTTCCTGGCTACACTGCACTCTTTTGCTGACTGTCATACATTTATATATCTTTACAGTTACTAGTAGTGGATTACTGACCTGCCTGGTGGTGCAACCGCACCAGCCTATCGGCATAGGCTCTGCGGTTCGCAGAACGGACACCTGCAGCTGTAATATAAATGAAGTAATATTGGAATACACATCTCCATGATTTCAGGTAGTTTAACTTTCTACATACATAATTAATTGTTACTTACTCAGTGGTGGGGCATTGGGTGATTGCCGGGCCTCCTGGATCCAAAGGTTCAGTTGGTCCTGCTTATGCCTCTTCAGGTCCGCATGGTGGTGACGGACCTGCTCACCTGTCCTTGGAATTCCTGTGGCACTGGTGAGTTCATGAGCCAACTGGTCCCACGCCTCAGCCCTGTATGCTCCCCAGAGGACCTGGCCCTGCATGAGTTGGGCCTCATGGTTGTGGACTAGGAGCCAGGCCATGTACCTGGACTCCTCAACACCCCACCTCTGCGCCGAAAGCGACTACCCTCTCCTACACCTGACATTCTGCCTGCAGGTCTGTTCTAAAATCGCTTATGTTGTGTATTCCCGCCTATGGGGCTTATATAGTCCGCTTTTTCCCGCACATATCTGTGATTGGCCATTTTGGAATTGTATCAACTTCAGTAAACCTGCATTGTCATGCTGTAGTTTGTATTCATTCCTATATATGAGCTATTATTGCATTTCTAGGTACTGCTGTCATGGCTTAGTGGTTCTGTACCTTGACTATGGTGTATAGTATCTTGGGTTCGAACCTGGCCACTGCTTTTTATTTTTCATGACTGTCTAGACATGTTGAGGGGTGTGTCTGTGTAAAGGCAGTTTTGATACGGCTTGCTCAACGTTGCCCGTCGGTTAGCTTGTTTGCGCAGTGCGCAGCTTCGCGCAAACGGGGTACGCTGGTTTAAGCCTCATTTGGCTATCGGCATGCATATTCCGCTCAGCTCAGTTAGGGGCACATATATTTAGCATGGTAAACCACTGCTCAGCTACGGGCACTCAGTTTGCACCAGTTGGACCAATGCTTATCTACGGGCACATACACTCACTCTGTTGAACTGTAGCTCAGTTATGGGCACATCTGGCAGTTTATATTCATTTCTTAGCTCACATTTATTCAATATAAATGGGCTATTTCATTGCATTTTACATATATTCTGGTTTTATGTGTACATATGTGTCAGGGACTTGTTTCCTGCTTATTTTGCAAAAAAAAAAATTTGTGTTGTGGGGCCCGAACCATGAATGCCTGCTCTGCAGCCGGCATCTCTACCGCTACGCTATTGCTTCCTGGCTTATTTTGCATATTTAGTTCTTATATGCTTTCCCATTGACTGCTAACTGTAGCTGTGCTATGGGCACGCCCGCGCAAACGAGCGCATTCACGGTTAAACATTGTTACAATTTAAAAAAAATATGACATGTTCATTTAGATTGTTTTATGTTTAATAGTCTGTAGGGGCATGTGTTGTGTTGTGTTTGTTCACATTTCCGTGGACTCTGTTGTGGGTGTCTACTTTGGACACCTTTACACTTATGGGGGCGTGTCCGCTTGCAGGGATCAGCCTACGGACACGCCCCCACATGTCTTACACGGACCGTGTTAGACTTAGGTGTGATTCAGCATGCTCTCATGAATATGCAGAGCATGCTGACATCACTCCGTTTAACTGCAGCCTCCGTGTATGAGTTATAACTCTTACACGGAGGCTTCGTGAATCCTGCCCTGTGTCTTATAGAGTTGAGCAGGTTAAGATAACTAAGAGCTTCTCTGGACATAAACAATATTCTCTTTCAGTGTTGGGGTTTCATTGATTAGGCATGGGGATAGTACTGAAAGGGTTTAATGCTAAGAATATACAAAAAGACATATATTGATGGGGAAAAAACTTATTCCTGTAAGTATTCTACACACCAACAAAATAAATCCTGCAATATATATAAAAACTTGGCAAATATGTGGTCTATAATCTCATGGAATGTTATAGGTTTACAAGACAAAAAGAAAATAAACCTTTTCATGCACTTAACATTTAAGTCGAGGGCAGACATAATATTTGTTCAGGAAACAAAAGTGGAGTAGTGAAAAAAAAGGAACAAATGGATAAAAACAATGATTCCACCTGGAAAAGAAACAACTAAAAATGGGGTAGGGATTATAATTAGAGAATTGTTTAAAGAGCAAATGGCTGAAAGTGATTTTGAAAATAATGGCAGATGGTGTTACTCTACAATTAAAAACTCTAACTTCAATAAACCAATTTTATTCTTGAATCTTTATAGTCCATGTACAAACCAACTTGACTTTATACTAAATATATATAATATGAAAAACTAAACACAGTGGAATTATACAAAATAAAACCAAACTTAAATAACCAAAGTACCACAGCCTGCAAATAAAATGGACCGCCACATATAAAATACATAGTTTATTTAGGGCTTTCGTCCACTAAAAGGTGAACTTCATCAGAACAAATCTCCAACATCTCTCCCATATTTTTATAACATGAAATATCAATCAAATGATTTAATAATTAAATCAATAACTAAATAACTCAATTACTTAAAGCAGAACGGGCAATAAAATAAATATACTAAAATAACAATACGATATTTACATACGCATCTTTGAATCCTTGACAAAACTGGTTGAAATTAAAAAATAAAAATACAAATTACCACTCATAAAAATACAAATACATATGCACCAATAAATCTGCATACTAACTGAAGCAAACCAGCGTCCTTAATTATTTAAAAGGGACTTCTGTTTTAAAAGAGGTAGAACAGCGATATGATTGTTGACCCCTGGTGCCTTAGATGCATTTAATCTTACCTGCCACTTTGTCTCCTTCTCTTCCAGCAACATCTTGTCATCTTCTCCCGTTAGGTTAATGGTAACTTGGTCTAAAATGCCAAAATGAAACGCAGTACATGTGGGGCTAGATCTCAAGTGTTTATACAATGCATTATTTTTACAGTTTTTCTTAATATTATATAGATGTTCATAAATACGACATCTTAAGGCCCTGTCCGTCTTGCCAATGTAAAACACTGGAAGGTGAAGATATTTAGCCAGATAGACCACCCTTTTAGTCAAACAATTACCACCCATAAAAAAATACCCTACTTTTAATTGTATTGTCCAAAACCAAAGACTCAGTGTCTAATATATAGGGCATTGTCTAATATAGTATTAGTAGGTCTCTCAAACCTAGCCTTAAATTTGAGTCCTGTTTTATAAATAAACGATGGACCAGGACCCAAAGTTTCAAAAATGTCAGAGTTCCCCCAAAGAATATTCCAGTTCTTAATAAAGATTTCCATCACCATACTGAGATGTGTACCATATTGTAAAATAACAGCCCTCTCAAATTTACCATTGTCCATTGCTTCTTTCTTGGTAATAAAAGGACTTCCTAATAGGGGTTTATAACAATAACCCTATTGTAAAATGACCAATTCTTTAATCTCCTGAATAAGAGAAATGGGGTAACCCCTTTCTAAAAACATGTTACCCTTAAAGTCCATCTCAGTAAGAACATCTTCATATGTGGAAGTCATTCTGGCAGATCTAATCATCTGTCCTTTAACTATACTTTTTTCTATCGAGAGACTGACAGCTAGAAAACACTAAATATGAATTGCTAAAGGTGGGTTTCCTGTAAATTTATGACCTGAAACCACTTTCAGCATGTTTAATAAAGGTGTCCAAAAAACTAATACCCTCAATACTACAATCATATGTAAATTTCAAAAAAGGGGTGGTCTGATGTAAATAATCCCAGAAACACTTAATATCATGCTTAGGGCCCCTCCACAAAATAAATATATCGCCCAAAGGTAAAGGTGGATACTTTGCTTGAAAGGACAGTTAAAGATATATGAATTTTCCCAATCTAGTAGCACTGAATTTGCAAATATTGGGGCACAAGACTCACCCAAAGCCATTCCGCTGACTTGCTTGTAATATTCCCCTTTGAAAAAGATAAAATTATTATCTAAAATCATGCTCATAAGTTCACTAGTAAGGTTGACTCTATCATTTTCAAAGCCAGAATATTGAGTCATACTATTGTAAACATATCAAGACCTCGATCTTTAGGGATGCACATATACAAATATATATATATAACATCCAACATAACTTTCCAAATAATTTATATATATCGGGAGGGGATTGTAACTTAGTTTTGGATGTGAAATATGATAGAACAGAAACAACTAAAAACTACAATAATCAAACATCACTTGCGCTTTAAGATCTTATGCTTGATTTTAGTCTATTTGACCCTTATTGTTTTAGAGACCCTTCAATATTGATATATAACTACACATACTTTTCTCCTTGCCATAAATCCTGCTCAAGAATAGATTTCTTTTTAATGTCAGAAGTTTTTCTAGGACTAGAGAGTCAGTATTCCACAGAACCAAGGTTCTTTTCAGATCACTCTAAAATAACTCTTACACTAAACTGGTCAAAATTACTGGGAAAAAGTTCTCTAAAAACGAATTGGTCATTAAACATTTCTTTATTGCAAAAAGATGATGTAAAACAAGAGATGAAAATCATTTCAGAACTAAATGAGAATCTACACAAAGTAGATATAGCCTATGACATCTAATGGGCAGCATATTAGACTAGAATCAGGGGGGGGGTCCTAATTCAAAAGGCATCTTTCTATAAAAAGACAACAAATCAAAAGGAAAAAGAACTAATAAGGAAAATAAATAATTTAGAAGAACAGTTACAAGGTAATCCAAACCCAGAGATTTAATCAATCATATGCAATTTACAAAAGGAATTATACCATTTATATGTACAATATAACACATTCAAATAAATGAAATTACTCATTAAATACTCAGAATGGGCCCAGACCCCTTCTAAAACACTCACAAGGATAAACATTGTACAAAATACTCCATTAATCTCAGAGATTTCATACTGTACATGGGTAATCTATATAATAATACAATAACTATAATCCAATCCTTTGAAAATATATATGCTCAAATATATGATTCCCAAGACCTGGCATCCACAATACCAGAAAACAAATCATTTTTAAAGGACATCACCTTTCCAAAACTAAATGACAAACAACAAAATAAGTCAGAAAATCCCTTTACAACCCAAGAATTAATGATAATTCACAAACTAAAAAATGGTAAATCGCCAGTACCAGATGGCTTCATATTGGAGTTTTATAAAACCTTTGACCAATTACTAGCAAAAATTCTGAGAAAATGCATAATTGTCTCGGTCCCCTTCAATAATACACATCACACCAAATAACATTTGACGACCTTTATTAAATTTCCATAACATAGCTTTGATCACCAACTTTATTAATTACAACTATTCACAATATGATTCTAAATACAGCATAACATCCTTGTAACGTTAATCAGGGCAGCGTACCTACTTAGCCTGCTCCAGTAAGCAGTGTCCATACCTCTGCTCACTTACTTTACTTATGAAGCAGCGTCCCATCTCACTTCATACACCATTCATTATAATGTTAATCAGGGCAGCGTACCTACTCACCCTGCCCAACAAGCAGGGTCCATACATCTGCTCACTTACTTTACTTATGAGCAGCATCCCAACTCACTTCATACACCATCCATTGAATTTACCTTCCAGCAATTAGGCACCATCCTTACCTCAGTTTGCTTATCTATTCAGCAAGCTTCCTCCAACCTACTCATTTCCTTTCCCCAGATCCTTGAAATGAACATCCAGACATCAGAGGGGGAACAGAAGAGGGCAAGCCTATCCCTCTTCTCCGCCTACCCCCACTGATAATTAACCCTACTCCCCAGCAACAAAAAGAGGGAGGGTAGGTGGGTAGCAAGTTCACGCCCAATGTGATTGCTTGACCCAGCTACACTATCTTAAACCTCTTAAGCCCCTCCCCATCATCTCATTTCCTCCCAACCATCCCTGCCTCCACTTAACCCTTTCACCTCCCCAACCCACTTAACTCCCCTTAATATTAACCTAACCCCCCCCAGGAAGATGTCCCGGGACAACTTAGTTTATTACCAAACTTCATTTGTCATGGTCCCCTTCAATAATACACATCACACCAAATGACATTTGACAACCTTTATTAAATTTCCATAACATAGCTTTGATCACCAACTTTATTAATTACAGCTATTCACAATATGATTCTAAATACAGCATAACATCCTTGTAATGTTAATCAGGGCAGCGTGCCTACTCACCCTGCGCCAGTAAGCAGCGTCCATACCTCTACTCACTTACTTTACTTATGAAGCAGCGTCCCATCTCACTTCATATACCATTCATTATAATGTTAATCAGGGCAGCGCACCTACTCACCCTGCCCAGCAAGGGCCATACCTCTGCTCACTTACTTTACTTATGAAGCAGCATCCCAACTCAATTCATACAACATCCATTGAATTACCGTCCACCAAATAAGCACCATCCTTACCTCAGCTTGCTTATCTATTTAGCATGCTTCCTCCAACTACTCACTTCCTTTCCCCAGATCCTTGAAATGATCATCCAGACATCAGAGGGGGAACAGAAGAGGGCAAGCCTATCCCTCTTCTCTGCCAACCAGCCTGACCAGGCTGTTCCCCCTCCCTACTATCCAAAATTGTTCAATCCACTTCCCATAAAGGGAAGGGTCAAGCCAAACATCATTTGGTGTACCCATCATCTGTAAAGCACCTTAAAATCCCATCATAAACCCCTTTGCCATGCCACCACTGAAACACACCATAATGACACTAAATAAAGTAGGATTACCATGACCCCGTTGTAACACCAGAACAACCACCAAGAAAACACATACCCTTTTAGCCTGCTGCCTTCAAAGCTGAAATCTTGGCCCAAACTGAAAGTATTGACAGCCTATAACCACAACAAAATCACAAACTATAACCCTTTGAACTCAAAACGGCATCTAGTCAAGCAACTAGTAGCAAGTCTTACCCCCAAGACCCGGTTAACCGCAGCATATTCTATATGTACAACAACTCCATTACTGTAGGGAACAGTCTAACCCCAACTTAAATGTCCTACCTTAGCTGGCAGCAACCAGCACCCCTTGCCTACAGCTGCCTTATCCTGCCACCGATCTTCCTTTAAACCTTCTAACTCCCTTGCAAGCATGCACCCAGTTTCTAAAACCACCCCAATACAGCCACCTATCTACCATGCTTCCTAAACCCTATCTAAAATTCATCCAAAACCCCAAGTGAAATGATCCATGTGCTATTCTGTAAAACCTTAACCTGGTATGCAACATTAACACTACTTACTCAAGGGACAAATTTGTCACTCCCAAAGCTACCATCCATTAGGAACAAATGCCAACATCTTGCCAAATACCTCATTGTCCCTTCCTCCACCTAAAGTTCAAACTGGATGAGTGAATGCAACCACTCAAGGTTCCAAGAAAGCAAAGATTGAACTTCACTGGCTTGCAAGAGCCATAAGGCTGCAGCCTAATAAGTTTGCATGTTGCTATGGATGTTGTGACTCTACTCATCCCGTGGGATCCCCACACTCCTCAGCACCCCTACCTACCTTTCCTTACTTGCCCCAAATCCCAGCTCAATAATCAGCTCCCACTAATTAACACAAAGGTCTAACATTCCTTAATAAGGTAATACTCAGACCCACCTTGAGTCCCATTCAAGTGGCAAAAACATCCATCCCATCAAAGCATCACCTTTCAAATCCTCTTGTCAAGTCACTGCATGATGCCTTCTGCACTTCAGCAATTTCCATCAGGAACTGTTGCCCACTTGTGCTCCCCATGTGTAACCTCCTCGCTCACCACTGCTTCCCTCATTGGCAAACTTCACTGTGTATCACCACCAATGGTACTTGACACACCGCCATAGTCACCGCGTTCCAAGACCCAATTTCTATCAGTAACTGTTGCCCACTTGTGTTCCCCTTGTGTAACCTCCTCACTCGCCACTGCTTCCATCATCTGCAAATTCACTGTATCCTTGAAACTGGTACTTGGCACACCACCATCTACAAAGAAAAGGACAAAATTAAACCCACTAATAGTAACGAGCAGGCTCCACCTTATACCCACCTATTCCAAATTACAGCTGCAGCATTCCAAGACCCCATCTGCAAGAAAAAAAGACATGTAAAACATCCAAAATACATCACACATTCCAAGGCATCTTCAAGGACAACCTATCCTGCCAACCTGGGAAGAAATATACCACCGCCATTCCCATCTATGACAAAGCAGCCATAACTGAAGCTGTGCATCCAATGACCCTATCAAATACCCCAGGTAAATTTAACTAACAGTCGAGTACGTTAAAACTAAACTCCACACATGAAAGGACCTATCAATATCCACAACCCGGGTAACATTGCGATTCCAGACCACATCAGTTAGAGCCCCATATAAGCCAAGCTAACTTATATTGTAAAGCCCTCTGCCTAGCTCTTAACCTTCCATCCCCAAATGAGGCATACTAGCCAACATAATATGGAATCAGAAGTAGGAAAAGCTCCAATATTTTACGTACAAGAAACATTGGTTCCTGCCTTTATGTTGTGTATTTTCTACAACAAAGAGCTAACAAAACAGATAGCTTCAGATAAGGAGGCAATGTTTTCCAAATTTGTTTAATTTTCGGAACTGTTTGTTAAAAGTAGGAATGGACATTTATAAGGAGTTAAATATTGCTGCAGTGTGGGTCATGTATGCCAAAACTAACATGAGAAGAACTACTACAGAGGAAAGCTGTGTTTCTTAGACTATGACAGAGAGAAAACTGCAAACAAGAATATAAACGCATAAGGAATTCTGCTTCTACTCATGTCACTTGTATTGTTTCTCATGTGTAAAATATCAAAAGAATTTCACTTTAGTGGCATATAATATTATTTCTATAAGACTTGTATACAAATATTGCACACATTTCAAATGAGAGGAAATGACGTATGATAAACCGTTATGCTCGGCAGAAACCAAGACTGCATTCTGTGAATGTATTTTTCTTAGATTTTATACATTTTTACCTGATGTTGAATACTATAGCTAACAGTGTGCAGATGTTTATCCTTCTCTTATAATTTCTTTAATTTCACTATTCTGAAATACAGACTAGGATTTTTGCAATAATCTGCAAATGACCACTGCTGTTTAATTTAAATATGCAGTTAGTGCAAAATGAATGCAAGTGGAAACCTCTACAAGCAAATAAATGTTATACTGCCTTTCTGTTCATTGATACCTATACTTTTAAAGGTCAAGCTATCATTTTCCACCAAAGAAAATAGTGTGACTCACCAAATGCATTTCAGTGTATAACATTTGCTTGAAGTTGATTTGCTGCAAATGCTTTTCTATGATAATTTCACACATCTCTAAAATGACTGGCAGGTTAAAGAGTTCATGTTTCTCTCTGATATGGGAATATCAGTGCAGTTTGTATAAGGATATAGAAGAACGGGACTTGTTTTGTGGGTGCAGCTCCACATTAGAAATGTTTTATGCTGTAATGCATATCATTTATATTTTTAAAGAAGAACTATGCTTTGTCCCGGTCCCCAATAACACACATCACACCAAATGAGAGCTATCTCAGCCCTGGATGAGGACTACTGCAAACAGATATTTCCCAAGCTTCCTTTATGTACACATCTATCCTGTCAACAGACCCTATTCAGTCAGCGAGGCCCACCATGGTCATGCGCAACAATGAGCCATACACTCCCAGGCACCCCAAAGCCTGCGAAACAACATCCCCCAACTCTACTAGGCTGAATTTGTGCATTCCACCCATTGCGGACATAACACAGCCGAGGGATCTGCTGGTCATGACACGCATGAATGGCAATGGACACACCGACCAGCCCAGAGCCCACGAAAACCCCTCGCAGCTTTACTTAGGCCAATACCCCAAGCCGAGAATTCTGAACTGAGTGACCGCCGCAAAACCACCACTGACGAACTGAGCACCCCTTCCCAAGACAAAACCAAGTCAAAGCCTTTTTTTTTTTTTTTTATTAGTTTTAGAAGCTGAGCATGCACACTGTCTCCACTGTCACAAAGGGGGCACAACCAACCCACAAAACAACCACTGGACATCAAAGAAGGACCGGCACAGCTCAGGAACCCGCAGTGCAGAACCAGGAAACACAAAACCAACAGACATTCAAACAGAAGCGCAGCAACAACAAACTCTGCCCCCAATGTGAATCCTTGCAAACCTTGCGTACCGAGCAACATTTGCCCATCCATTCTCATTACTTCCCAACCTCCTTGCCTGACAGTTAACAATCCCTGCTCATGCACGAAAGCAACAGCTACCTGCGGCTGCCTCAAAGCCATGAAATAAAGATATACTACTCAGTCACAGTAAAGCAACAACAAAACCCACCAATAACAAGCACATTACCTCCCCACAGCTGTCATCACTCTCAACTCCAATAAGTTTGCCAGACCCCCAACAGGTCAACAACCGCCAACTGTGGGACCAAAAGTGAGAAATGACTGTCAAGCCTTGCTTCCCCAACCTAGAAAGCACCCAGAGAAATGACTTTTTTTTTTGTCCTCCCACGACCCACGACAAATTGCCTCAATGGATCACACAGCTTGGCCACAACCACACTGGCCAAACTCTCAGGGAAAGCATCCGGACAAATATTGCTCCCACAGCCTCAGAAGGTAGACGAACAACAAGACAAACCATACCTCAATAGGAAAAAGCTAAAAGTGTGCAAAAGGTGATTACCCCAAACAAGTAACCTATACATATGCACAAACATCACGAACTGTAAGCCCAAGAAACCAACTTTAAAATACTATACACATGCCAAAACACATTGCAAACTAAACATACAATATCACCAATTATACACCACAGATAAAGGAACGCAATTAAAGATACATTGCATAAGCTTCCTACATGTGTGTTTCGTTATCCCAGTGTGATTCCGCCACTGCATGCAAGGCAACAACGGGTACTCCGCCATTACTTAACCCTGTTGCCTAACCACCTTAATTCACTCACATACCAACAAATCACAGAAACAGAATGTGAAAGAAGAATTGGAAAGCATTCCAATGTTAACCACCCATGCAGTGCACCTCCACACCTACATCCACAAAGGCAACATATCAATGTGAAATTAAACTAGTCTGTATGTATGTGGTCCATGCCATGCCTCCCCACCCTTTGACAACTGCCCCAACTCAGAAACCCACAAGGTACCAGTATCACCACTAAGACTACCACAGCTTTGGAAATATATTACCAATGAAGGAAATAATCTACCACCACACTCACCTCACTCTTCATCTCTCCACAAACCCCAAGGCCTACCTGACCCTCAAAGTTCTCACAGGCCATCTCGGACGTAAACCTGCTTTGTAGCAAGTTAACGCCAAATGTGACTGGTTGACCCAACTACGCTAGCTTAAACCTCTTAAGCCCCTCCCAATCATTATCTCATTTCCTCCCAACCATCCCTGCCTCCAGTTAACCCTTTCACCTCCCCAACCAACTTAACTCCCCTTAATATTAACCTAACCCCACCCCATGAAGATGTCCCGGGACAACTTAGTTTGTTGCCAAACTTCATTTATAAAAGGGAAAAGGGTACGTCTGACCTATATCTAAACAATTCTAAAACAATTTTCATTTGATAAAAAAAACTTCTAAACTATAGACCAATAACCCTCATTAATTCTGACATTAAAATGTATGCAGCATTGTTCACATATAGGCTGAAAATGGTTGCACCTTACATTATATCTCTGAAATAGTCAGGTTTCATGACCAACAGACAAACGTGGGACAATACTCCAACACTTAATGCAACAATTCACCTTACTAAACAAGAAAAGAATCCCATATACACTCTTGTATTAGATACGAATAAAGCCTTTGATAGAGTGAACTTAAAATTTCTTTTTAAGACATTACAATGTTTTAATATACCCCAACAATATGTAGAAATAGACGAGGTTCTGTATAAAACTCTTACACAACCCTTTATATAAATAAATCCTATTCCAAGCCAATACAAATTATCAGTGGAACTAGATGAGGATGTCCCCTATTCCCATAACTATTAATTTTATATATGGAACCCCTCTTTTTATACCTCAATCAAAAACTTATCATCATATTCCAAGAATAAACTTTCACTGCATTTGCAGATGATTTAAACATATATTTTGAATGCCCAAACATGGACCTAAATAAAGTTATTTCAGCTATTAGTAAATTTTCTATGGTATCAAACTATACAATGAACATGTTAAAGTCTCGTATCTTTCCAATCAACCCAACTGGTCATAAAGAAAATTATTTTCCAGTCACAGACATAAAAATTAATTATAGCTTAAAATATCTGGGTATAAACTTTGAAAACAATCATAAGACTCTACTCCAAAACAACCTCTATAAAGTATGGATGATTACAGACAAAGATATCCAAAGATGCACTAAACTTAACCTACCCTTTTTGTTGAAGGTGGCATTTATAAAAATCAACATTCTTCCTAAACTAATATTCTAGTTCAATGCAGTAAGTACTATAATTCCAAAAAAAATTTCAAAAGTCTAACAACTACACTAAGCAAATTCCTATGGCACCCTAAACAAATTCAAATTAGTTATCAAAAATCGATGTACACTAAAGAAAAAGGAGGATTGGGCCTTCCTGATTTTAAACTGTATTATGGTATTATTTGTTCTAATAATATATTACTAATCTCACAGTATGATGCTAAGGAGTTAACTAAGACTTTTGCGTGGATAAAAATATGTAATGACCACATCAAAAAAATGAAAATAAATCCCAAAGCCCTTTCTTTTATTAAAAAAAGCAAATCTTAACAATCTCAGGATACATCCTTTACTTAAAAATAATATAGCGGCATTTCAAAATCTTCTGGAAACACTAAGCTTAAATCATTTTCTAACTCTTCTCCACCCAATATATCTTAATCCAAATATTACACTTGAGAAAAAAATTATCAACTTGAACAAATATCCTAAAATCAGGAAATGGAACTTGTGTGATAAACTAAAATATAAATATAAATCCATCATGGAGATTAGAATTGACTGTAATCGTACCAAAAGCTACACAATTATAATAGGACAACTAAGAGAATTTGCATTTTCTATAGTGGGTAAGCTGGAACTTAATGATGATGAATTTCACTTACGTGATACACTGTTAAAACTTTTGTTGTTAAAAAGGAAAATGATATTGAATGTATACAAACCGATAACAAATATTAAACATCAATCATCCTTGATATACTCAACATACTGGACCAATCTGACTAAAAGTTATTCAAAAGAACAAAAACTTCAAGCAATTCACAATACTTTTAAACTCGCGCACTTCAAGAAGCTTATCTACACACAATTAATGATAAATAATAACGCCTATTTAACCCCCACTAAATTAAATAAATAAAAACTAGAAACCTCTCCCAGATGTCAAACCCACTTAGCTCCATGTGTTGATATAGTATATATCTTCTGGAGTTGCATCTGCTCTTACAAGTTATGGTGCTCTCTCAGAGTGCGTTTAGAAAAAATAGGGTATGAGAAATCAACCTTATCTTGTGAATTTGCAGTACTAAATTTAAACATTAATTCTTCTACTTTATCAAAACTGAAACTACATGTTTTAACTACACTTTGTGCCCTAGTCAAACAAACTGGCTAGATCGAGCACAAATGTCATGGTCTGGCTTCAGAACTATGACAATTAAACACATAACCTCCCATAAGCTAATAAAGAACAATCATAACAAGAAACAATACTATTTAGAATACTGGAATCTACTTCTTGATCGTATATTAAAGGATTAACCTTACAGAACATGGTTCTAATGATCGAACACTTATGGACCACCATATGCTGCAGATTAGTCACATTCAGATATCTGTATATAGGACTATTTTAAAATGAGAATTTATGTCATTGTACATTGTAAGAATGAGGCTGATAACTAATGTCTATCGTAGCATTGCACATTTTTCTTCACTGATGCACATATTGTACATAGTTGTTTTAGTTGTACTTCTTTTTGTATAAATTCTATATTGCTAAGTTACATAAGTCACTTATACCTCTTGTATTTGGTTATAATTCTTTGTATGACATACAGTTATCTAATGTTCCAATGCATAATACTGGTTGGTTGCCAATTTGGTTGAAAACCAATAAAAAGATTTTTGAAAAAAAAAAAAAAAGAATTAGTATATAACAACAACACATACATATCACCTAAAGGCATAGTTGCCATACTAACAGACAAATTCATCTTAAACTGTATTAGCCTATCTCCCTCTAACTTTCATCATCATATTAGCATAGCCACAACACCCCCTCTGATCACTTCTGAACAGATCCTAAATGCTCTCTCCTAGACCAAAAACACTAGCTCCATGGATCTGGATAATGTACCTGTCTTCTTGCTAGTGGTGGTGCTCAGTGGTGTGCTACACACAAGCAAGAGCAAAGCAGTTAATACAAAGAAACAAATAAAAAAGTTCAGACTAAGCCTTGCACAAAATAAATAGCTCAAACCGAGCCCTGAACCAGTAACCTTCAGTTAGATAGTCTTACTGTATGCTCCTGCCATGAGGGAACAGGGGGGGTGGGGGGCTTCTCCAAAAAAAGATGTCCTGATTTTTAGTCCTCAGTCTACAAACAGAACTGAATTCAGCTGATCTGGATCCAGTCTATACTACAGCCAACAGAAGTGCAAATGAACAGCAAAAAAAGCAGGATTTTTTTTTAATTAAATAAGCAACAGTGTAAAAATCAGCACAGTTTTTCTTGAATTAATAATAGCAACAGAATAAAACAGCAGAAACAAATCGTTTCTTTAATTAAGTAAAAGCAGCAGTGGGTGCGAAATACAAAGTGCAACAAATGCAGTAGTAAAATACAGTGCAAAGCAACTGCAAACAGTACAGTTTTTTTTAATTGCTAAAGTCATACCTCTCAACTGTCCAGATTTTCACAGAATGTTCAGATTTTTGCCTCATATTTTAGGTCTCTTCCTCATAAAATTTGTGATTTTCTAGCAAATCAGTGAGGAGTGAAGTTACTAAATAATGAAATACATTTGAATTTCAGGCTTTATATCATTTGGAAAATGCATATTAACACAAATCCGATTATTTTAGCTACTTTCTAAGTTTATAACAGCAATATTTAAAATCTGTCCCTATTTTTAAGCCTTTGTCCCCCTTTTATTGTAGGGTTTGTCCAGATTTCTTGTGCTAAGAGGTTGAGAGGCATGGCTAAAGTACAGTCACAGTATATATGAGAAGTGCAAGACCAGGTAAACACCTACAGCCACTAGATGAATAGTTCCAGTCTTCCTAATGAGTGAGAGTGTGTCCAGAGTTAAGTGCTACCACAAACAAACAAAGATATGGCTATAGCAGTGTACCATAAACAACTCATATATGTGTGATTATTCAATAAAAGTACTTCTCTTTGTATAAATAAGCCAAGAGTCACTCACTTGCACAGAATTTATAATGGCACTAAAGACAAAATAAGCTGATTAATAAGCTCTCCAGCCAATAAAACTACATGCAGAAATCTCAAGTGTTTCCTCAACTTAGACCAGGCTTCTTGCCAGTGCACTAGAATCCACTGACCTTGATGAGAAAACAAGTGCTTGCCAGAGTGTAAAAATACACTACTTTATCCAGCAGCTAGACAGATAATGAGTTCAAATGAAGTAAATCGGTACAACAGACAATAAGAGGCAGAATGCACTTTTTCGATATAAGCACAAAAAAGGCAAATAAATAATTCAAATAAAAAAATTCAAGATATCAGAAGCAATGCAGAAGGAAAGGAGTTTACTAATCTCAATTTTCAGTAGGGATGGGAAGCTTAAAATCACCAGATCTAAAAAGAAGACCAACGAATGATAGGGTGGGTGGGAAACCCTAGCAGTGAATCAGCAGCAGTGCTATACATTGTGCAGGCTTGAAACACTTCAGACAAAGACAAAGGCCTAGAATTTCATTTTGTATTTAGGTATCACTCAGAAGACAATTCAAATTAACCAATGAGAAAGCATGTCAGATATTAGCCTAGGTAATTTAAGTGTCTGTCTCTCACACAGAATAAAATCACCAGGCCAAAATTTCTTAAAACAGAAAACAAAATGGAGCAAGTAAGACAGAAAGCAGTTCTATCAATCAAAGATAAAAAAATATAGGTTTACCTTCTCACCTAGCAGGGAATCACCAGCAGTGCTATACCTTATGTGGGCTTGAAGTTCTTCAGACCAAGTTATAGAAGAAATCAAGCTACAAAACAAACATAAATTATAGCATAAATTAATGATAATTGTTCAGAGGAAACATATCTGTTTGACACTGTATTATAATGACAAGAATCATTTCAGTAGACTGACTGTAGTAAATATCCTTTTACTCTAAATATTAATATGTCCCTGGACATATAATTTTTAACCCAATAACACAGAAAAAATAAAAGTAAGAATTACATAACTGAATTTTCTTCATACTGAGTGAGTTTATGACAGCTCTGAGCTTGCAGTCTTTCACCTGCGGAAGTCTCGCATCTGCTGAACTTTGAGTACTGTGGTATGATAAGGTAAAGCCTTGTCCTTTTCCACAGTATGTTTTATATGTCAGCATTATAATCATTTCATGTCTAAAGGAAAACTCTGCATTGTACACACGAATGGATGCTAAAAAATACCAGTGCTCCATATACTACCTGTCTGTTGTGCTTTGTTCAGGTTGTAAATGTCAGAATTCCTAACTTGGAAACTTTAGTCTGAAGGAAATTGGCTAGCTATGTAAGACAACAAAAGACATATGTAATTACAGATTCCTGTAAAAATTATGTGATTTATCCATGGTATACTAAAGATGAATTGAGGAGAATTTGTTTACAACAAGCTTCAGTTCCCTAAGTTCTACATCTTTCATAAATACCATGACTTGATTTTACAGGTGGCTCATAGGACTAATGAGTTTTTCATAGAATCAATGTTCTCCAAAAGTCCTGTGCTCTTGGAACAACATTTTGACCTACTCTATGTTTAGTCTCAGCCATCATTGATGATATCCATCCCAAGATTTCATAACGGTGGGTGATTATTACAACTATATCAGCATGCAATTTGAATAAAAAAATCTTTTGCAGATGACTATAACCTGCACAACATTGAAACAAAGCCTGTAGTGTCTCAAAGTATTAATATGTTACTGTATACAAAATATCATTACAGATGCCTCATTATCTGGTACTGCCTGCCAAGATAAATAGAAAAGAAGCTGTATAATATAAAGCAAAAAACATTCACTACATCTAACCATTAAATCCCATACTAAGATATGTGCCCATTTAAAATAATGTCATTTTTAAATTGAATGTGTTTTTTTTCTAAATCAAGGTTACAAAGGATCACCATTATTAAAGACAGTATTAAAGGTTTTAATTGCATTTTCTCCATTTATGTTCAATCAGAGAAGTTGCTGTTTGAGTTTCTGATTCATTAGAAACATTGGAAATAGATGTTTAACAAATAAGAGAAATGGCATGCAGGTTGACAATGACATGATGAAAACAGATTAATGATGTTTGATCAGTTTAATATGTCAAGAGATGTAAAGGTTAGTAAGCATATGATGTCACTGATAGGCTCCTAGGTTTTTAGTTATCTACAGATAGCTTGACAAGACATTCCCCGGGATTCAATAAATTCCATGCTGGAATAGTACTGTTCCTGCATGGAGTGGTTTGTATCCATTTAGCCTTAGCTTTAACAGCAGCGCGCCTTGTATATTCATGAAGACACACTGTTGTTAAGGCTAAATGGACTCTAGCAGTGAACGAGTGCAGGGGGGGAGTCTAATTAGTGCATGCACATCCAACACACCCCCTGCACTCAGAAAGTGCCGTACAGAACTTTTTAAAAGTATTTCAGTGTCTGTGGACACTGACACTGAAATGAAACAAAATGAGCATTTCAGTGTCCACGGACACTGAAATAGCTAGGGGAGCAAGGAACAATGCAGAGGGTGTGTAGCAGGTTCTGTCACAAACTCCCTGCACTATAAAAGTGACGTACGGCCATAGCCATCAACTGTACAGGTTTCTTCAGAATGCCCAGATGCCTGCCTCACATACATATCATCCTCCCAGAGCAATAAAGCAGTACAAAGCCATAAATAATGGGGGGATAAAGCCACAAAAATAGAGACACATTTTAAATATTGTACTGATAAACCCAAAAGCTGATAGAATAAAAGGTTTGCAGTAGCACAGACTTCCTGCAGGGTATGAAGACTGAAACACAAATCTCTGCCATGTGAAAGCACAGTACGGCCATAGCCATTAACTGCACAGGTGTCTGCAGAATGCCCAGATGCCTGCCTCACATACTTCTCACCATCCTAGAGCAATAAAGCAGTACAAAGCCACAAAAGTTGGGACATGTTTTAAATATTGCACTGCCAGACCCCAAAAGCTGATAGAATAAAAGGTTTACATTAGCATGGACCTCCTGAAGGGTATGAAGACTGAAACACAAATGTCTGCCATCTGAAAATGCCATACAGGCAAAGCCCTCAACTGTAAAGGTGTCAGCAGAATGCCCAGATGCCTGTCTCACATACCTGTCAACCTTCTAGATTAACAAAGCTGAAAAAGGCCATAAATAATTAAAAATATTTTTCCATACTAAGGTATGTTTAAGTGTAGCTGAATGAGTGTGTGCATTATGGTCCTCTGCTCAGAATTGCTTAAACACCCCAGAGGAGATAAATAAAAATATACAGCTAAAATCCTAACACCGGGACAGCATAGTTGTTAGAGTCCCAGCTCTGTATGCAGGCATTCACAGTTTGAGTACTGAAACAGGCATATTATTTTACATCTGAAAATTATTACTTTTTTTTTAAATGATGTAGTAAGTGATATTTGTCAACCAGGGTAATGTAGCTGGTATAAAATGGAAGTGTGAGTGCACATAACATCTGAAACCACCCATGTATACACAAGTGTCCCATAGAGTATAGTCACTCCCCTTGGTAATGTAATGAAAGCAGTTAGAGGGACGTCATGTAAAGTAAATCATATAGACTTACTAATTGAAGTCATTATTCTAATATATTTAAAAAATTAAAATTGAGCAATGGTTAGCAGTGCTCAGCTATGCTTAGCCAGTTTAAGCAATGATTAGATGTGAATGCTAAACAGTAGTCAGCTCAGCTAAGCGGATTTTCACACTATTAAGCAGTCCTCAACAATTTGCCCTTTAAGCATTACTAAAATCAGCTTAACAGGTTTTCACACCACTGAGCTGTGCTCAACATTTTCAAAATCGACCAATGATGGCAAAGGGTGGGAATATGGCCTTATTTAAACCACACAGGTGGGAGCACAGCCAGTACCTGTTATAGTACAACCTGTGCAGGAACCATGGCTGGAATTGGTGAGGGTTCACACTTTAGGGTGCAGCTCTGGGGTATCATGGAGTCCAGTGTCATGGCTGGACTCTTTGTAAGTAACCATTATGAGAGACTGCTGCAGGGCCAATACCAGGGCTCACAACATAAAGCAGAGGCCTGGGACCATCTTGCCCATAATCTCACCAGTGCTACTGGCATCCCCCACACTGGTGAGCAGGTCTGGCACCACTATGCTGTCCTAAAGTGGAGGAAGGGGGTAGTCTTGGACCAGTGGATCCAAGAAACCAGGGACAACCATGGTCCATCAGTTTGTAAGTATCACAGATATAGGTGTACCATATTCTAGACTGAGGATGTGATAAACAGGTATGCATAATGTTTGTTTTTCTCTCCTATGGCTGCAGCAGAGAGGGCTAGTAACATCGAAGCCCATTCCGACAGACTGCTGAGGATACGCTGACAGGCTGGTGAGTAAAAATCTATTTTGCAGTATAATATGCAAATAAAGAAGGAGTACATTGTTTACTGCTAGTAGGTATACTGTTACTGTGTTAACTGAATAAATAAAGTTTGTCTGACTAATATTAATTTGAAATAAACATCTATAACACAAACTGTTGTGTTTACTCTGGTATGTTGTTGTAGACTTACAATGGAGTTGTAAAACAAGATATAAATGCCCTGTGTTAACCTTTGCTTTCCAGATTGTAGTAATTCAAAGGTACGCTATCTGTCATGCACGTATCACAGGATTACAAAGTCAGTCTGTCTAATCAAGTGTCTGATAGGAAGAAACAAATTAAACAAGAAACAGCAGTTACCCAGTAGCTCAGTGTGATGAGAAATAGCTTGGTTATTATTTTGCACACCCAGACATGGTTCGAATCCAGGGAGTGATACTAAGATGTGTGCATATCTACACACAAGGAATCAGAAATATATGTAAAGATAGTCAGGTAGTGTTAACAGATATTTTCTCCACAGGTTTTACAGATAAGGAAATGGTAGTAGCTGTATGAAGGGTATGCCAATAGACTGTGTACAACTGTTCAACTGTCCCACCACATGCCTGCAAATGACAGCAGGATAGGTAACTACAACATGCACTCTTCCTGATACATGTCTTTCAAGTGTCATGCTGTCACGGCTAGTGGTCACTGCTGCCAATAACCCTGGACACAGATAGGAAGCCAATTGAAGTATGCCAGTAGCACACTCACATGACAGCAGTTAGGGGTACTCCTTCTGTGCCAGATATGTAACCCTGACACATATGAGCCCCCTCTAGTCATGTACCCAGAGCTGTCACAGTTTGCCTTATACCATTCCAGGCTGACAGTTTAATAGGTATGTTTGTGCTAAAGAAGCTATGTGCCATAGGTAGATATAAAGTGAGGGTAGACCCACAGAGTATTGAGCAGTACTGTTGTGGAAAATACAAGCATAAACAGTTATTAAAGGACTTTCTGTCTCTCCCCCCACCCCATATCTGGATCAGTACTATAATTCATATACTATGGGTATGTTGTTTTCCAAACCTAATGTTGGGACTTGTGTTCTGTAATTGTTCATATATTTGATTGGTTGCATGTTAACATACCTTGTTCAAATACCATTGTTGGTGGCCTGTTGCCATCAATGTTACTGGCATGCTGTTACGATGCATACTGTTGTTCCATTTATTTATGTGTTCTGTTTGTTATGAAACTGTTTCAAATCTGTTTTATGGGGTTATTTGGAACATCCACGCATGGTGTTATAACTAATTTTGAAATGTGTTGTTCATGACTAACCGACATATTCTTTAAAACCTCAACACCATAGCATGTTTGGGAAGGCAGATCCCAGTGGGTCCACCTGTCCTGCCTCATCTGGCCATGGCACCGGGCCCCAGCATGTCTGGGACCCAACCCGGGACTTCCTTATCCATTGGTCCTTCACTACATGTGGGTGTAACTGCCTCAAGGAACGAGACCCGTCCCCCCAGGAGAGGGCATGGACAGAAGCCTGTCACCTGTAGTCAGTTCTGGGGAATGGTGCACAGCATCATCTGAACAGAGTTGGAAGACTGGCTGCACCAGATGGAGGGCCACCTGGTGCACCTCGAGGGACAGGCTGCCAATCCTGTCCAGCCCTCAGCACAGCCACCTTCAGGGCCATGAAGGTGCAGTGGTGACTGTCTATAGGTGGGGACCTCAGTCCCACTTTATTCATTTGGGGGCTCATGGGCATGGATTCACAACCACCCTCCCCGTCAAAGGTGTTTAACCCCCTCATGCATCATAATACCACTTCATCTGCTTTCTTGTCTGTCTTGTCTGTCTCCCTACCCAACTTACCCCCTAGACGTACCTACAATCCTTCCCCAACATCCCACTTTCACCATTAGAAAAGGGCATCTGTCCCCACAAAAAATATTACCCCATACATAGCTGTCCATTTCACATGTGTTCACTGGACACATGTACTCTAGTCCAATTGGCCTGACAACACATTTCTGTTGTCCTCACCCCTTTGTCTGGAGTTTGAATGTCCAAATTCATCTGTAAATTCTGTACAAATGCACAGCTGTTGCTGTATTAGAAATGGACAGCTATTGACCTTCCCTACACCCATCTTGCACATCCCTAGCTACATTTAATAATGTTTTTCCTTCTGTGTGCCCCTTTTTCACCACTTTCCTATCACCCCTTATTCTTTTCTTTTAATGAAATTAGCGTGGGTGTAAGCGGGAATAAGCATCGCTAACTGAAGCCAAAACGAACTAACCATGTTTTGGCATTGCTTAGCATCATGCAAAACCAGGCAAATCCACTTAAGGCTGCTTAAAACTGCTTTAATCACTCTGTCTCCATCAGGCTCTGTTGTGCCCAGCAACAAAATAGATAGCTTTGTCAGGTCTTCAGCCCATGACTCTGTACACTACAGTCAGAGCAATGCACCACTACACCATTTGAGCTGTAGGAGTTTCTGTTGCTTTTTTAAACATACCATGCAATAGAGGAATTCAACATTAGGGAAAAAGCTCTGTGGAATCAGAAATGTTTTGTATATATAAATAAACACATATATGTGTATGGTGATACATATATATGAAAAAAGTATATGCATATATATATATATATATATATATATATATATATATATATATATATATATATATATATAACATGCAGTGCAGTCATACATCAGAATCATAACTCTCAACCTCTTAGTGCAGGAAATCTGAACAAAGTTCATCAAAATGGGGTTACAGTAACAGGGTTTATTTCAGCATACATCTTCTGAAGGATATGAGGTCTGAAACAGAAATGTATATGTCATTATTTATGGACATAACTCCTCAGATCATCACAGTGATTTACCTGACACATACAAATAATTAGTGGGACCAACCAAAAATATGAACCGAACATCTGGACATCCTGTGGAATGCTTGGCAGTTGACAGGTATGCTCAGAACTCCTTAGTTTAATGAATCCGGACCAAGCCTGACAAAGTGGCAGGACAAAGGTATGATAATAGGGGCACATCTGAAATATGTGAGTAGATAATCTGAGAAAGTTGCTGCAGTAACACCGTCTGTTCTAATGTATATTGCCTGAAATATCAGAAGTTTGACACTCAATTGCTTCTCATAAGTTAGTGACCTCAATCCTCACATCATCCCACTGATTTGTCAGAAATACACAACAGTTATGGTGACTAGGCAAAAGATATGAACCACACAACTGGACATCTTACGAATATCTGGGCATAACATTGCATTAGGGAAACTACACTGAGCTGCCAAGCATGTCACCAGGCACCATTCAAACTACATTCAGACCAACACAACATCACCCCAAATCAGCTCTGTGGACGTACACATCCATTAGCAAATATAACATGCACTACAGGGATGTAACAGTAGTGGAAAACAGACACTGGTGTGAAAGTGCATACCCACAACCAATTGCACCACAGTCACAGTGACATACCAGTAAAACAACTGAACACTACAGTATAATCACTGTGTGAACAAAAATATATTTTTTGCCACTCACACACTACCCCTACATGTACTGCCCCAGGTCACAGTGTAGTGGGAATCCTGTGGTATTATGGGACATGTCACAGTCTGCCCATACAAATATATACAGCCGATAGACCACCAGAAACAGGTGCAGCATGCACAGTCAGATAGAAAAGGCCCATGACACTCAAATGTACCCCCCCCCCTACACAGCCCAACTAACATTTACACACTACACTGCTACACAATCCTGATAGTCTGTTAACAATGGCCAGAAACACACAGACATCTCAACTGTACAGATTCCCACAGAATGTCCAGGCTTTGGCCTCATATCTATGGCCTCTTACTCATAACATGTCTGGGAGTCTGGTACATCACTGGGGTGATGGCAGGAATGAAGGCACTAAATAATGATGTAACATACCACTGAACCTCTTAGTGCATGACATCTGGACAAAGCCTGACATAATTGGGGGCAGAGGCCCAAGCACTGGGGCATATTGGAAATATTGCTGTCATAAACTAAGAAGGTTGCTAGTGTTACAGGGTTTGTTGTAACATATCTTTTCTGAGGGATATGAAGTCAAAACACAAATGGATGTTAGCATTTACTGACTGCAATCCCCAGAGTATCCTACTGTTTTGCCAAGGACAAAAACTGTCTGGGGAACAGACCAAACATAACAGGCAAACCTCTGGCCATTTTGCAGATAGCCCTGTAGCTGAGAGTTATGTCATCCACATAACACTGTCAGACTTGAAATCAAACTGAGAATTCATGCCCAGACAAACCCTGCTAAACTAACATTATTTCAACTGTATAACAGCAATACTTACATTCTGTATATGAGTCTGGAACCTTCTACCCCAGTTAGTTGGGCTGCCTCCACAAGTCTTGTTGTAAGAGGGATTCCCACCTTCCCTCTGTGATGCTGTAGCTCACATACCTCCATGATGTCCTCACAGGCAAGGAAAAGGGGCAATGCATACTTGAAGTACTCAGTGTGTTGCCATGCCATTGGCTATTGGAATAACAACATAGCTGCTCTGCATGCAATTAGCAAGTGGGGAACACCAATTGGTGCACAGGCTATCACCTGCTCATGACCATTACCTACAAAAGGCAAGCTGCTGTCTACGTAAAACAGGTGTAAACCTCTATGTAAGTAGACACAGAGAGAGAGAGAGAGAGAGAGAGAGAGAAAGACCACAAAACAAACTGAACAAAACTAAAACACGACTATTCAGGACTACTTGGAAAAAAAACAGTAAAAATATAATGGAATGCAGTACAGGGTATGTAATAATGGGAAATAGGATGTTAAAAAAATGTCTCAACAAGACCTGCTGCACTGATATATTGCTGAACAGCACCTATGGCCATAGCATCCAGCTCTATCTGCAGTGACATAGCACAGCTCAGGCCCCTGAGTCACCCCAGGAAAGGACAGCTCACATATGACTACTACTGGAGTGTCTGTCAAACAACACCGACTGCGACACTGCTAGGCCAGCTACTGGGATGTTGTACATATACATATGTTACTTGTGAATATAACTATGATACACATGTTTGTGTTGCAAATCTAATAACCTATGCAGGTTATGTGCATAGTAAACTAATGTCGCAGAAGTGTGTGCTGAACTGCATGTGATATACTGAGTTCATACCATTCAACTGTACAGTGTCCTGCTACTTAATAACCACATGTGCCTAATATTTGTAGTCATTTACACATAGTGATGTGTTATGTCTGGCAAACCATTGGCAAATCTGTGAACACTGACATCAGTACATAACAGCATATTTATGAATGTCGGACATCCTCCAGGGTATTTCTGAGAATGCAAAGTCTACTGTGCTACCAATTGACTTAAGTATGTTACAGCAATAGTAATTCTTTATCAAAATTTTTTGCCTTTCCCCCCATTTATGTGTGCCATCGTCCAGATGTCCTGCTCTAATAGGGTGAGAGGTATGACTGAGCGGCAAGAGTGTAAATACAGTGTGTCATACTGACATAGAACAGAAATGTATATCAGGTATCACCTGTGCATATGTATGTATGAGTAGGTTTAGCTGGAAGCCAGAAAACAACAGACATGAGTTGCAAGCAGTCAGGCAAATAAGCTGTACATTTTGTACACGTGTAATGAGTGTTAGTGCATCCAACAGACATGTATGTCTACAGCTACTGGTTGTTGCATTGCCCTGTCACAAAAATGGGTACTACAATAAGCATGATTATCACATTGAAATTGGAGAAGTGTCCAACTGTGTTATGCCCTCGTATCCATGCCTACTACAAACAGCTATAGGACCACCTACATAGCTGTATGGTCTCAGCAATATCTGACTCATAAAACCCACCTCCACCACGATAGGGCAATCTGCTTTGTTGGACAGCATCAATACACAAACCATATAATAGGTCACTATATTGGTTGTACAGGGCCAAGTAGGTGCAAGCACAAACTTGGAAGCATGTCTAACTTTGTCTGAACAAGCATATAAGATCACAGGTGAAATCACAGTAAGGCTAACTATGAGTACAAATTGGACACATCCACTCCATCAAAGCCAATCACAAGGCCATCCTCACATATGTCTTCCTTCTCAGAGGCAACAACCCAACCCACCCTGTACTGGTGGTCAATCACACCACATATACACATGCCATAGCTATAGCCAACCCACTGCAGACAGGTTAAGTGGAAACATCACCCCCCATCCTCCCATCAGTATAGGTGGATATGCACAGTACCCGCACCCCTCCCCTCATCATCAGGGAGCAGGTCTATAATGCCTACTGAAAGGCAACAAAATTAGGTCTCCATGGGACCTGATAACATCCATGTCTGCATCTTACATGAACTCAGGCATGTGCTCCCAGCTCCATTACACACTGTAGTCAAACAAAGCCTAAGCACCATCCACATAGAAGACAGTCACTGTCATCCCTCTACACAGAAGTGAATGATGAAGAGAGGATTATGCAATTTACTGGCCCTCATTGGGGGAAACATGGCACATAAGGACCAGGACTACAATGCAAGCTGATAATGTGCTGATAGCTAACAGGGGTATGATGTGGTTGTGAGTGGTGGCTGCTGCTAGTCAGTGTTGATGTGCAGGTTCTATAAATACCATTGACAAATATATGGGTCCTGTGATGTATTTCCCTGTTTATGTTTTCCAAGTGCAATGCATCATGCCAGAAATCCTGCTTACATGGAGGTTGAAATTGCAGTAATAACCAACCACATCATCCAGCACTACAGTGTAATGTTCAGCCGGATCCAACAGCATCTGTGGGTGCAGACCGCCCTGTGGGATGACCTTGTCCACAGGGTAAATGATGTTGACTTGCATGCACAAACATACGGGCAGGTCCAGCATCGTGCAACTGACCTGATACCCCATGGTGAAGGGCTGCTTCTGTGGCCAGGTACCACACAGCCCCAGGTGGAGTCCTGCCATGCAGGCCCCACTTACACCCACTGAGGTGCTCCTTGCTGACCTTGGGGCACCCACCCCAACATCAGAGTCCAGATATCCACAATATAGAGGTGGGTGGCACCCAGACAATGGTCAAGGAGCATGAAGGTAATGCTCCAGTGTAGATCAATAGACTAGTGTAGCAGTCATACTTACATCTGTAGAGTATCTAGATGCATATGTCAGGTCAGAATGCAGTTGTAGTTGGGTTTTGTAATGCACAGATGTGCACATATATGGTGAAGGACAGCAAATTGTGTGGTATTGGAGCTTGTACCATAAATGTGCAGAAAATCTGCATTCATCTTGTACCAATGCCACATGTGAGTCTGCTGACAATACCTCTCTCCCACAGCTACATAGGTCCCTCTGGTCTGGATGTGGGACAGCAGCCTGAAGCTGGTGAGTATGGAATTGTCCTGTTGTGTTTTGCCAATACCCAAGGCATGTTAAGAGCATACATTTTACCATGCATACAACTGTCACTCCTAGCTATATTGCATTAAGTGCATGTTCACTTGTGGTGGGGTTAACTGCATTGCATCACAGTGGTCACCACAGGACCTATATGAAGGAGATGTAACATTTCTGTAGCATACCTCACAACCTGTCAGTGCAAGAAATCTGGACCGATACTGTCAAAATGGAGGGACAAAGGCGTGAAAATAGGGACATATTTGAAATATTACTCTTATACAGTGGATATAAAAAGTGTACACACCCCTGTTAAGATGTCAGGTGTTTGTGATATAACAAAATGAGACCACAATATTTCATTCCACACCTTTTTCCACCTTTAATGTGAGCTATAGCCTGAGCAATTCACTTGAAAAACAAACAAATCTGTCAGGGAACCAAATATAAAGGATATAAAACCTACAATAAGCTGAATGCATATGTGTGCACACCTGTCAACTAATACCTTGTTCCAGCAGCTTATAATTTAATTACAGCATTCAGACTGCTTGGGTATACACATGCCATCAAGTTAAGTTACTCTTAGTAACACCAAATAATGGTCTGCTGTCCTAGTAGGATATTTCTGACATTTACTCAGTTGCGTGCTACAGCAAAAGCCATGGTTCGCAGAGAGCTTACAAAACATCAAATGGATGTCAGTGTTGAAAGGTATCAGTCAGGAGTAGGGTACAAAAATATTACCACAACATTGCATATACCATGAACACAGTGAAGACAGTCATCAAAAGGTGGAATAGATACGGGACAACAATGACATTGCAAAGAACCAGACATGCCCAAAAACTGATGAAAATAAATGACACAAACTGGTCAGGGAGGCTGCCAGGAGACATACAGCAACACTGAAGGAGTTGCAGGAATCTCTGGCAAGTACTGGTTGTGTACTAAATGTGACAAAACCTCTCGTATTCTCCATAGGACTGGCCTATGGGGTAGGCTTGGAAGATGGAAGCATTTTCCCACACAGAAAAACATCAAGGCCTGGCTACAGTTTGCAAAACATTACATCACGTCTCCCAAGAGGATGTGTGAAAATGTGTTATGGTGTAATGAGACCAAGTTTCAACTTTTCAGCCACAATTCCAAGAGGTACGTCTGGTGCACAAGCAACAGTTCGCATAACCCAATGACCACCATCTCCACAGTGAGGCACGGTGGTGGCAGTGTCCTGCTTTGGAGTCACTGTTCATAAACTAGAACTGGGGCTTTAGTCAAGGTGGAGGGAATTATGAACAATTCAAAATGCCACTCACTTTTGGCCCAAAACCATCAGGCATCTGCCAGAAAGCTGAATATGAAGAGGGGTTTCACCTTTCCACACAACAATGACATGAAGCATACATCCAAATCAACCAAGGAATGGCTCCACCAGAACACAGTCAAGGTTATGGATTGGCCCAGCCTGAGACCAGACCAAACTCTGATAGAAAATCAGCAGTGTGACTTGAAGATGGCTGTGCACATGAGATGCCCTTGCAATCTCACATAGTTGGAGGGCTTTAGCAAGGAAGAGGGGCTAAATAATGCCAAGTCAAGTTGTGCCATGCCGATATACTCCTTCCCAAGAAGACAGCATGCTGTAATTAAATCAAAAGGTGCTTCAACAAAGTATCAGTTTAAGGTTGTGCACACTCATGCAACCACCCTATTGTATGTATTTCATTTATCATATTTTACACCTAACATATTTGTTTGTTTACCAATTAGACTGCACAGGTGATATGTCACATTAAAGGTGGGCAATGTTTTGAAATGAATTATTGTGGTCTCATTTGATATATTACATGAACCTGGCATGTTAACAGGGGTGTTTACACTTATCATATCCACTGTAAGCTTAGAAAGTTGTAGGTGTAACAGGATGTGTTTTAACATACATTTACTGCAGGTTTTGGTGTCAGACACTCAAATGTATGTCATTAATTACTGACATCAATTCTCAGATCATCCCAGTAATGTGTCAGATAAACACAGGAGCAAACATATGAGGCAGACATCTACACATTCTGCGAAGATTTGTACAGTTGTGAGGTATGTTCTGTAGGAGCTGCCACTGTGCTATACAGGTGAACAGCAATAATGTGTACATGGGTGCAGTGTGTGCTAGGTGAAGGGCTATCACCTACTAACACTACTCACGTATCCCAGAGGTGTATATTGTTAGCATGGAGTGTAAATGGCTACACTGCATGATGTTGAGGGCCTGTCCAGAGTTTGTATGTTGTGGTCTGGCTGTGTGTCATGTATGTCACCATTTGGGTATTGGGAGATCTGTGTAATGGCTTTGTGCCACCTCACCTGTATGTGTGTGTGTGTGTGTGTGTGTGTGTGTGTGTGTGTGTTATAGTACAGGTATTAGTTTGCATATGTTGTCTTCCCCTCACAGGTGGCAATGGGGGTTGTAGTCCCTCCCACACAGAACCTGACAGAACCTGACATCAGTGTCTCTGCAGACTCTGACAATGATGATAATCATAATGAGGCATAGGTTGGGTTGTCAGAGGCTGAATCTGTGCCATTGTTTGGCATTCCACTGTTGTCCACAACATCCCCGCACACAGTCATGATGCTCACATATACTCTGTCCCCAGTGTCCACAGATAATGGACAATTAGTGGGTGGTGGCATGGAACAGGCTAGTGTGGTGACTATGGCAAGTGTGAGTGTAGACACTTGGCATAGACAGAGTGCAGGGGAGGTCCCACACAGGTGGATGGACAGGGGTGCTCAAAGGAGGACTTCTGCCTGTCAGTCCCTGTCGCATGTGCCATGGAAGGTGTCACCAGATGCATGTTTTGGGCCATTTTAGAGGCACAGGTATGTTCTGACTGCAACATCAGACAAATACTCAGGTCTTGGATGCACATCTTCCTGGTATCCTAGGTGACCTACATGACCTTGTTGAGGCCACATGTGAGAATACTGAGGTTATAAATAGATGGTGGGGTGATTCTGTGGTACTTTTTGACTGTGCAATGTCTGTGCTGGAGTGTGTGGCAGGAAATGGGTGGCAGCCTTGTGGACATAGGTTAGCACCATGATCAGCTGAGGGTCAATGGGTCCATGCACCTTTACACTCCTGTAGTGGCAGTACCACCAGCACTACCAAAGGGGGGGTGCTGTCCACACCACAATGCAGCAGGCCATGGGCATGTGGTCCTGGCTGGTCCTGTCAGGGACAGTGATCCAGCAGACAGCAGTCACCATCGGGGAGTAGTACTGCATCTGGTCTTAGGCCTGGTGGTGCTACTGAGACTCCTGGCATGTCCAGTTCACATGCCCATGGCCAGAGATGATGAACTGTACACTCTGCCATGTACGGTCCACAGTTGTCCAACATATCCCTGTGTAGGGAAGCCACATGGCATGACTGTTTGCATAAAAACACACACACATCACCATCACAGCCAGGTCACCTCCAGACACACAAACACCACCTTTGCATGGCCCATTCATAGAACACCCATCCAAACACACACACAGGATGTCAACCGTATGGCCCAGCCTAGGCATCTGTCAAACCCACACAACACCTTGTGCATATGATGATACCTGTGCCACATCCCTGCCATCCTTATAACCAATGCAGAGGCATGCTAATATGGGTCTGATGCACCCGGGTGAATTAAATACAGTTTAGCTATGTAATGCTGTGTAAGGTGCTGTCAGCTGGCATTTGTAATGAGTACACTTCAGAGTGTCTGTACCTTTACAGCCATGATGCATAATTGGTGTTAGTAACACTGACTGAATGTAGTCTCACATGCTTTATTCTATTTGTGTTCTAGGTGTCTGTGTGTCAGCAGGATGTAGCCCTGCAGACATTGCCAGTGATGGTTATGGCAGAGTAGTAACACATCAACAATGTCATAGCTGAGGTACAGCTGTATATGTACATATTTACCAGGTCTGTGTAACAGTTATTGCATGTACCACAGAGCTTATAGGGCTGAGAGGTGTATACAGGTAAGTCTATGATGGTTGATATCAGCAGCTCTTGTAAAGTAGACAATAGTAAGTGTGGTGGGTGGAACACACCTCAGATTGGTAAAACCCACACCCCCAGTGGATATTGTGTCAAGCAAACACACAGAGAATACTATTCCCACACACACAGTCATATACACACACACACACACACACACACACACATACACACACCCACACTCACGTACAAACACACATACACACACACACAGACACACACACACACACACACACACACACACACACACACACACACACACACACACATACACACACACACACACACACACACACACACACACACACACACACACACACACACACACACACACACACACACACACACACACACACACACACACACACACACACACACACACACACACACACACATGCACACACACAGGATCACAGTTGCCAGTGTTGGGTTTGGAATCTTTACACATCTAGTTAGTGGTAGTACAGTGTTATGCGGTTATTGCAGATAGCATGGAACTGGAAAACAGCAACCTTGTAGCCGGAAAGCCAACTCTAACCAAAGGAATTAAGAATTCAAAGTAGCTTCTTTAACGCAAAAAGTTTTTATTCTTAAAAAATAGCGTTTTCGCCGTGGCTCCTGCCTCAGCTTCGTCAGAAGAAAGTACAAATGGAAACAGCTAACAAAAACATTTAAATACTCTCATAGAGGAAGTGACAAGGCAAACCTAATCATGTGAGCTTAATTAAAAACAATTACATAATTAAAAACAAACTGAAATAAGTACTTATCCAAAACTGTTTGTACTAAAATTAAAAATTAAAAATACATTCATTGTGTATTATAAAAATGTTACTATTAGTAGTGTAAAACCAATTTTCAAAAGAACCTATCAGTATTACTACACAAGAAGTCAGTAACATACTGTTCTTAAACAAGAAGTCTGAAACATTTACCTAAAATAACTTTTCAGCTTCAATATACATGAAATATTGCAGTTCTCATTCAGGCCAACAGGTCTGAATGCATCTAGATTCAACTGCCAAGCTAATTCAGTACATTCAAGAATGGTTTCAACAGGACCACCCCTAATGTTAAAAGGTACCTGGTCAATACCCATAAATCTGAATGAGTGCCCTGGGTTATTATGTACATGTTTTGCTAAAGCATTCTCCAGCAGTGGTTTTTTTATTGCGTAAAGGTGTTGGTAAACTCTTTCTTTTAATTTGCGATTCGTTTTTCCTATATAAAAAGATGGGCAACAGTTGCACAAAGCAATGTAGACCACCGATTTAGATTCGCAAGATATCCTATGGTTTATCTGGTACCTTATATTTCTAACAAAGAAAGAGTTACCTGTCATTATAACTTTACACATATTACAATGGCCACATTTAAATGAGCCTCTAGTCTTTGCTGTGACATGGGAGTGTGATGTTCATTGCAATATTTCTTTTAAATTATTACTTCTTCTGTATATAACAAAAGGACGTTCCCCTAACTTCTCAATAAGGTTAACTGAATTAATGACCAATGGCCAGTTTTTTAAAAATATTGCCCAAATATCATTAGAATTTAGATTGTATTGAGTAATGAAACTCAAGGAAAAATTCCTACAGGTAGTAGAACCATTTTGATTTATTGATTGGTTGACAGTAGGAAATTGGGCATCAATACACTGGTTCAACAAAGGTTTGTATATACCACTAACTCTCTTAGAGTCAACCTCTAAAATGAGGTCATTTAGAAGCTTAATAGGATAACCTCGGTTTAAAAATAGATCCTTAAGGAACTGACACTCAGTTCTGAAGTCACTTAAAGTACTACACATCCTTCCTGCACGAACAAGCTGACCCTTAACTATGGATTTTTTCTGTTTGGGTGGATGTAAGCTAGTGTAGTGCAGGAAGGAGTTGCAGTATGTTGGCTTCCTAAAAATCTTTGAAGAATATACTCCTTCAGTGAAGTCTTTCGTTAGTCTCACATCTAAGTAGTCTGTTTCAACAGTGGAGAAATTAAATGTAAATTTTAACCAATCCGTAGTGTTGTTTATGTAATCAACAAAAGACTGTGCCTCCGGTTCAGTTCCTTTAAACAGGATAAATATATCATCCAAGAATCTAGTGTAGTATTTTATGTTCTGCATTATAGATTCATTGGATAGAATAAACTGCTTTTCCCAAAAGGCTACAAACAAGTTAGCAACGCTCGCACCACAGGGCGAGCCCATGGCTATTCCACATTTCTGTAAGTAATATTTCTGGTCAAATACAAAAAAGTTAGAAGACAGTACTATGCTTAAAAGCTCAGTGATTATGTATATCTCCTCCTGTGGTGCGTTTAAACTTTCCATCAAAAGTTGTAACCATTCCACTGCTTCATCATGTGGAATGGATGTATATAAATCCGCGACATCAACAGTTAAGAAGTTCAACTCAGGGTTGAAGTCAATACTGTTGATGTCACGGAGAAAGGACCAAGAGTCCTTGCAGATTGTGGAAATTTTTTTCACATATTTTGATAAAATGTTGTCTATTAATTTCGAACAAGGGTAGGTCATAGAGGACCTATCGTCTATTAATGCCCTCATGGGGGGGTTTTTATGGTCTTTGTGTATCTTTGGTATTCCAAACATAACAGGCAACTTTGGTGTAATGATGTCAATATAGTTGTATGTGTCTAAATCAATTTTGCCTGCAAGGAAAAGATCACGAAAGTATCCCCTAATACGGCCTTGAGTTACATTGACCTCGTTTAAAGAGGAAACTTCATAAGCCTGGGATGTAAGAATCTCAAGCATTTTCTCCTTGTATTGGGAGTCGTCAAAGACCACCAAACCACCCCCCTTGTCTGGCTTTAGAAACCTAACCGGTAAACAACGCAAACTATTTAACCAGTGGCGTTGTTCGTCTGAAATATTCATGTTTCTAGAGCCCATATTTGTTTTAGAAACAGTGAAAAGTTGCCTTATGTCAATTTCACACATCTGCTCAAAAAGCAGTAGATTGGGTTGAATGGGAGGGTTAAATACACTAGGTAACCTTAGTTTATTATAATCTATTATGGTCTCATTGTTAAGTAACATTCTCAAATTCAACTTACGTATGTAACATTTCAAGTCAATAAGAGTTTTTGCTAAATTTCCGTATGTACTAGGGATAAAAGTGTATCCGAATGCTAATAAAGCAGTGGAATGGTTACAACTTTTGATGGAAAGTTTAAACGCACCACAGGAGGAGATATACATAATCACTGAGCTTTTAAGCATAGTACTGTCTTCTAACTTTTTTGTATTTGACCAGAAATATTACTTACAGAAATGTGGAATAGCCATGGGCTCGCCCTGTGGTGCGAGCGTTGCTAACTTGTTTGTAGCCTTTTGGGAAAAGCAGTTTATTCTATCCAATGAATCTATAATGCAGAACATAAAATACTACACTAGATTCTTGGATGATATATTTATCCTGTTTAAAGGAACTGAACCGAGGCACAGTCTTTTGTTGATTACATAAACAACACTACGGATTGGTTAAAATTTACATTTAATTTCTCCACTGTTGAAACAGACTACTTAGATGTGAGACTAACGAAAGACTTCACTGAAGGAGTATATTCTTCAAAGATTTTTAGGAAGCCAACATACTGCAACTCCTTCCTGCACTACACTAGCTTACATCCACCCAAACAGAAAAAATCCATAGTTAAGGGTCAGCTTGTTCGTGCAGGAAGGATGTGTAGTACTTTAAGTGACTTCAGAACTGAGTGTCAGTTCCTTAAGGATCTATTTTTAAACCAAGGTTATCCTATTAAGCTTCTAAATGACCTCATTTTAGAGGTTGACTCTAAGAGAGTTAGTGGTATATACAAACCTTTGTTGAACCAGTGTATTGATACCCAATTTCCTACTGTCAACCAATCAATAAATCAAAATGGTTCTACTACCTGTAGGAATTTTTCCTTGAGTTTCATTACTCAATACAATCTAAATTCTAATGATATTTGGGCAATATTTTTAAAAAACTGGCCATTGGTCATTAATTCAGTTAACCTTATTGAGAAGTTAGGGGAACGTCCTTTTGTTATATACAGAAGAAGTAATAATTTAAAAGAAATATTGCAACGAACATCACACTCCCATGTCACAGCAAAGACTAGAGGCTCATTTAAATGTGGCCATTGTAATATGTGTAAAGTTATAATGACAGGTAACTCTTTCTTTGTTAGAAATATAAGGTACCAGACAAACCATAGGATATCTTGCGAATCTAAATCGGTGGTCTACATTGCTTTGTGCAACTGTTGCCCATCTTTTTATATAGGAAAAACGAATCGCAAATTAAAAGAAAGAGTTTACCAACACCTTTACGCAATAAAAAAAAACACTGCTGGAGAATGCTTTAGCAAAACATGTACATAATAACCCAGGGCACTCATTCAGATTTATGGGTATTGACCAGGTACCTTTTAACATTAGGGGTGGTCCTGTTGAAACCATTCTTGAATGTACTGAATTAGCTTGGCAGTTGAATCTAGATGCATTCAGACCTGTTGGCCTAAATGAGAACTGCAATATTTCATGTATATTGAAGCTGAAAAGTTATTTTAGGTAAATGTTTCAGACTTCTTCTTTAAGAACAGTATGTTACTGACTTCTTGTGTAGTAATACTGATAGGTTCTTTTGAAAATTGGTTTTATACTACTAATAGTAACACTTTTACAATACACAATGAATGTATTTTTAATTTTAGTACAAACAGTTTTGGATAAGTACTTATTTCGGTTTGTTTTTAATTATGTAATTGTTTTTAATTAAGTTCACATGATTAGGTTTGCTTTGTCACTTCCTCTATGAGAGTATTTAAATGTTTTTGTTAGCTGTTTCCATTTGTACTTTCTTCTGACGAAGCTGAGGCAGGAGCCACGGCGAAAACGCTATTTTTTAAGAATAAAAACTTTTGCGTTAAAGAAGCTACTTTGAATTCTCAATTCCTTTGGTTAGAGTTGGCTTTCCGGCTACAAGGTTGCTGTTTTCCAGTTTCTTGCACCAGTTTGTTTGCTTTTTTACTACCAGATAGCATGGAACTAATAGTGTGATATGTGTTCCAAGGTACCTGCAAAGTGAATAACATAATGTACCCTTGTGAATTATGGCAATGAGGGTCTACTGGGTAGAATAGGACTCATAATACTGTCACCTATGAGTCTACACACTCACAAACACTGTTATACACACCAATGCACATACACACATGTTTGCCAGTACTGACATTAGCAGCCCTACCTATCATGTTATTCATTCCATACTGTTACATAGCTTTTTCATGTGGCATGGGGCTTATAGGTCTGAAGAGTGTCTACAGATATCTCTATGGTAGATGTAAACAGTGGGCTTGGTAAAGAGGACCTTGAGACATGTACTGGGAGTACCATGACCTAAAATTGTAAACCACGGCCACCCAATGGTTATAGGTCTCACTCAAACACACACACAGGATACTGTTGTCATACATGCACACTTGCCAGGACTGAGATTAGAACCCCTACCTATCTAGTTATTGCTACTACAATGTTATGCATTTATCGCACGTGCCACAAAACTTATAGAGGGAAGTGTGTCCCAAGGTAATTCTAAGGTGAACAACATCATCAAGCCTTGTAAAATATGGCAGCGGGAGATGCACTGGGTGAGAATGGACTCAAAATAATTTAACCTACAGTTATCCACACTTACAAACACAAATACACTCATACAAACCATTGCCAGGACTGCGATTAGCAGCCCTGCCTATCTTGTTAGTCAGTCCGTAATGTTACATAGTTCCTGCATGCAGCATGGGGCTTATTGGGTTGAAGAGTGTCGACAGATACCTCTATGGTTGATGAAGACAGCAGGCCTTTTAAAGTGGACCTGGGGACATGTACTGGGCGTACCATGGCCTAAAAGTGTAAAATCCACCTCCCCCAGTGGATATAGTTCTCACCCAAACACATACACAGGATACAGTTCTCGCGCACACACACACACACACACACACACACACACACACACACACACACACACACACACACACACACACACACACACACACACGCGCGTGCGCGCGCGCACACACACACACACACACACACACACACACACACACACACACATATGCACATTTGTCAGGACTGAGATTAGCAGTCCTACCTATTTAGTTATTGCTACTACACTGTTATGCATTTATTGCACATGCCATGGAGCTTATAGGATGAAAAATGCCCCATGGTACTTCTAAGGTGAACAAAATCACTAGCCTTTGTAAAGTATGGCAATGGGCAGTGTACTGGGAGGGTGAGGCCTCAAAATGCTGTATCCTACAAATATACACACTTACACCCCCCCCCCCCCACACACACACACACACACACACTCACATTTGCCAGGACTCAGAATAGAATCCCTACCTATCTAGTTATTGGTATTATAGTGTTATGCAGGTACCATACACACCACGGGTCTTGTAGGGTGAAGAGTGTCTCAAGGTACCTGTAAATTGAATAACATCACTAGCCCTTGTAATGTAGGGCAATGGGAGATGTACTGGGTGAGAAGGGCCTCAAACTACTTTCACCTACATGTTTACACACTCACAAACACTTTTATGCACACTAATACACACTCACACATACACGTATGCCAGTACTGAGATCCATAGGTTCATCGGTGTGTACTAGGCAAATGGCAATGGAGCCTTTACAAGCCTAGCCCATAGGATTAACCTGGCATTGTGCTACCTGACTTTACTCCTCAATGTGTCTATAGAGTATAGCCACTAGAGTGATCCCCGGGGTGAGATTTCTATTCCCCATCCACTCATCCATGTTTCTCTTGCAGAGGGCCAGTGAAGTGCTCTGCTTGGCATGTATGTGAAGTCTATTCTATAGCTTGGGCAGTCTCTGGGTTATAAACCTATCCCTCCAGCATGTTTTGTTGATTGGCAAAATGTGGTTGAGGCCTCTGTGGCATTGGTGTGGACGGATTGGGTTTATTTAGATGTAAAAAGCAGCAAAAGATCCACCGGAGGTGCAGCGTTCCGAGAAAATAGTAGAATAAAACAAAACAGTCACGAACGGAACGCTGGTGCTTGCTATATAAGTGCTGTATAGATGCAGTAACCGTAAGCACTATCAGTATACCAATGACACAGTACGATTCAAACTTCACAAACAGGAACTCCTTTATTTAATTTCAGTAAGCGCTTTCACCCGATATGGGCTTCATCAGACTGTACAACAAACTAAGAAGAGCACAGTCCTTATATACAAATGTAGTCAGGTGATTAATTAAATAATTCATTAATCAATCAATTAAAATCAAGATAAAATTAACCATAACATATTCAGCTAGGTGAAAAGTATAAAAAGCTTATAAACAATTATATATATAGAAAAAATGATAAAAAATATATATATATGTTTATACAAATATACAAATATATATAAAATCATCTAAAAAAGGAGTCTTGTCAATATTCCTGAATGGCTCTAACAATTTAACTCAATTTGCAGTAAATCCACAAGATGGCAGTAGTAGACAAGTTAAAAAGGCCATACAGGATGAGCACTGAGCTAAATAGATCACATTCATTGTCCTGCATGTGGTGCCAGCTTATCTTTCATTCCTAGTAGAAGCAGTGATTTAACTGACTCAATTATACACACACACACACACACACTTGCCAGGACTGAGAGTAAAATCCCTACTTATTTAGTTATTGTTACTGCAGTGTTATGTAATTATCACATGTGACATTGAGCTTATATGGTGAAGGGTGTCTCAACACTTATTCTTACACACAACCATACTTAGATATGCCGGGACTGTGATTAGAACTCCTACCTATCTAGTTATTTGTATTATAGTGTTACACAGTTATCACATGCTCTATAGAGCTGAAAAAACAACAAAAAGGCAAACTGAGGTAAAAAATCTTAGTTTATTATAAAGTAAGCGCTTTCGTACAAATACATGAATTGTACTTCCTCAGACAAAGAACCCAGCATACAAATGGTATTTAAACCCATGGAATCAATTAAACATTTCATTGAGTCATCAAAAAACCCACCACATTCTTAAAGCAACATTGACTTGAAAGTAAAATTTAAAATATGTTTGATTCACTTTGCTTAATGTGTGATGCTAAAAACACTAGAATTATCCTGCGAAAACAATACATGATGGAATATGAAGTACTATAAAAATTCAAAAGAACCTGTCCAATAACAAATAAAAATAAAAATGATAAAAATAAAAATAGTAAATAATTGCTTCCCCTTATCGCCCAACCAAAGATGTTATCTTTCTAAGGCTTTTAATTTAAGAAGACATTTGATGGAACACATGGCATTTAAACCAGGCAAACTATACGCATTGGTTCTAAATTGCCAAAATAGTTCACATTTATCTAAAAAAAGTTTCCATGGGCCCCCTCTAATGTTCTTCTTGACCTGATCAATCACAGTCAACAAAAATCTATATGTTGGATGCATGATCACATGTTGAGCCAAAGCATTATTTTCAGTACCTCGAGAGATGCTGTATAGGTGTTCATAAATACGTTGCTTAAATACCCTTTCAGTTTTACCTATATAAAATGCCAAACAATTTTGTCATGTGGCAAGGTAAACTATTTCTTGAGAATTGCAATTAAATTTACCACTAATCCTGTATTTTTTTTGTCTTACTTGAAAATGCTCTCTTGTTTTCATATGGCAACAATATCTACATCTCCCACATTTGACCATCCCACCATTACTACTATTACATGTGATATTGTTATGGGCCCTTTCTAAGAGATTTTTAACATTAATTCCTCTTCAGTAAATAATTCTTGGTTGCATTCCCAATATTTGCATCAATTTCTGATCTTCTAGAATTAAAGCCCAATTATTAAATAGAATGGTTTTAATAGATAGAGACTCACATGTATAAATAGTCAAAAAGCTAGTAGTAAAATTGCCATTAGGATTAACAACCTGACAACTAGAATCAGGTTCAGTAACTACATTAGTAAAACCTCTATCAAATAGAGGTTTAAAATGTCCTATAGTTATCTTAAAGGCAACTTCTTGAATTAAGTTATCCAAAAGATTTATTGGATATGAACGTTTGAGGAACACAGATTTTAGAGCCTTACATTCAAATACAAAGTCGCTATCCATAGATGTCATACGGGAAGCTCTAACTAGCTGCCCCTTGACTATTCCTCTTTTTTGGTGAGAGGGACAATTACTCTTGAAGTGCAAAAAAGAATTTGAGTACGTAGTTTTTCTATAAATTTTAGTCGAAAACCTATTATTCATCAAATCTTTGTATAAACAAATGTCTAAAAAATTAATACATTGCACATCAAAAGAAAAAGTAAACTCCAAAAAGTAGGTAAAATGTCTCATCCGTTCTACCAGATCAGATGCTATATGTTGATCACCTGCCACTAGAAAAAACATGTAATCTTGGAAGTGAATATACCACATAACTTTCTCTTTAAAAAACTCATCTTGGAACAAAAAAGTAAGTTCCCAAAAGGCCATGATAACATTAGCAAAGCTGCCGCCACATGGGGACCCCATGGCTATCCCAGTTTTTTGCAAAAATAATTCCTTATTAAACATAAAATAATTGTTACTAAGTACAACTTCTAAGAGACAAATAACAACATTGATCTCTTCCCCATCCATATCTTTAAGTAATAAGAACTCACGAGTCCAATCAAGTCCTAATACTTGTGGGATAACTGTGTATAAGTCTCTAATGTCTATTGCTAAGAAGTTGTATGTCTGTTTAAATGGTATATTATTTAAATATTCCAAAATACCCCAGAAATCCTGACAAATATGCTTTTCTGTCTTCAAAACAGATTTAAGCCTGGAGTCAACCCATTTTGCACATGCATAAGTGATGGATTGACGTCCATCTATAATAGGTCGGAATGGGGGGTCAGATAAGTTTTTATGAATCTTCGGTGTTCTGAACAAAACTGGCGTAATAGGGGCTGGCATACTTAAATAATGAAAAGTGTCTAAAGAGATTCTAACCTCAGTAAATAAATCATTGAGAATCACCTGTATCTTATGATAGGCCTGATTAAGTTGATTAATAGATACAGTTTCATAATTCACACTGTTTAGTAACTTATACATTTTGCTTAAGTATGCATGTTCATCCATAATTACAACACCCCCACCCTTATCCAGTTACATAATCCTGACTTTCTGTGTATTCAAAAAAAAAATAAATTCCATTTCAGGCATATCAGAATAAGCCATAACATTATATTTATTATTACCATCAAATAATGCCTTGAAATGAATCTCGCAGACTTTCTCAAATAATGCAAGTGTGTTATAAATGGATTGGTTGACAATACTAGCCACCTTTTCATTGTTATTCAACACAGAATTGTTACCAAACAGCACAGATAAATTTAATTTCCGCACTATATGTTTCAAATCACATAATAATTGAGGTAATTTAGACCTTAATGGCGGAACAAATGTTATACCTTGCGCTAGAAAATCCACAAACGACTGTCCAATGCTGATAGAACTAAAATAAAAAACTTTAAAGTCACCTTGAGAACATTTGAGCACAGTCAATGAAGTCATATCAGGTCCAACTATCTCTTCCGCCGATTGTTCTTCCTGCGTTGTTGTTTGGGATAGTTGGTAGACAGCATTTGAAAAGAATTAGAGTTGTTACGATTGTGGGATCCTTGTGGTGCTCTATTATTATTATTGTTGTTAAGCACTTCCCCTTCTCTATTTTGTTGGTTATTCCGTATCCGTTCACTCCTGCGAACGTTGTTCCCCCCGTTCACAGCAGTCTCAGCACTGGAAACATCATCAGGGTACAACTCTTCAGCATTAGTTGCTGCCATGGTGACTTTCCTCATAGAAGAATTTGAAAAACTGTTGTTATTGACTGGTGGGTCAGGATATGCTATATGTTGATCATAATCACATTTATCACGTTGCATTTTACGTTTCTTACTGTCCATGATTTTGTTCAAAAGTGAATATATACTAGAAAAGATTTTCCGGTAATCAAATTCATACCTGCTAAAATCAGGGTCCGATTTGATGTTATGTTCTAAAGATTCTAAAGTAGGTTTCATATTAACCATTTGATTATTATAATTAGCAATAAGTAGTTCAAAAAGTCTAAACCTTGTTTGTTGAAAAATTCGATGAGTTGCAAGTGAAACGGAGATCCCTTTTCTAAGCCAACCGGGTATTTCCATTGGCAAAGACCTTTAAGGACCAATTTGTATTTGATGCATTCTTTAAAATATAGAATTTCCACTTGCAACTTTTTATACTTTAGTAATTTATTGTCAAACTCTTTAAGGTTGGACACAATTATTTGCTGTTCATCGTGGATGCCTCCACTATGTTCACCATGCAGTCCACCAAACTGCATTGGGGTACAGATAAAGCTGGTCAAATTAGGTAAATCCGATCGAGAATCAGTGGCCAAACACTGTTGAATGTCACAATTAGATAAAGCAGCATGTAGATATCCATTAGCTTGACCAGCTTGCAAAATAGGATTAGATGTAGTTGAATTATGTGAAATACCTTCGTCAGCTGTAGAATTAACAGCGACTGGATTTGCAGGAAGAAAGACTTGGCTGGAAAACTGTTGTGCTAAAGCATCCACATGATTGGAGAGACGTTCTAGAAGTTGTGTCAATGCTCCCACGGCATTTGCCTCTGATGGAGTAGTGCCTTCTCCATGTTGTGAATCCAAAAATAAAGACTGGGAAAGGGACTTATTACCGTTTGCCATACAAACACACAAACTGTTACCAAACAAAAAACTGTAAAACCAACAAAAAGGCAAACCGAGGTAAAAAAAAACTCAGTTTATTATAAAGTAAGCGCTTTCGTACAAATACATGAATTGTACTTCCTCAGACAAAGAACCCAGCATACAAATGGTATTTAAACCCATGGAATCAATGAACCATTTCATTGAATCATCAAAAAACCCGCCACATTCATAAAGCAACATTGACTTGAAAGTAAAATTAAAAATATGTTTGATTCACTTTGCTTAATGTGTGATGCTAAAAACACTAGAATTATCCTGCAAACACAATACATGATGGAATATGCAGTACTATAAAAATTCAAAAGAACTTGTCCAATAACAAATAAAAATAAAAATAGTAAATAATTGCTTCCCCTTATCGCCCAACCAAAGATGTTATCTTTCTAAGGCTTTTAATTTAAGAAGACATTTGATGGAACACATGGCATTTAAACCAGGCAAACTATACGCATTGGTTCTAAATTGCCAAAATAGTTCACATTTATCTAAAAAAAGTTTCCATGGGCCCCCTCTAATGTTCTTCTTGACCTGATCAATCACAGTAAACAAAAACCTATATGTTGGATGCATGATCACATGTTGAGCAAAAGCATTATTTTCAGCACCTCGAGAGTTGCTGTATAGATGTTCATAAATACGTTGCTTAAATACCCTTTCAGTTTTACCTATATAAAATGCCAAACAATTTTGGCATGTGGCAAGGTAAACTATTTCTTGAGAATTGCAATTAAATTTACCACTAATCCTGTATTTTTTTTGTCTTACTTGAAAATGCTCTCCTGTTTTTATATGGCAACAATATCTACATCTCCCACATTTGACCATCCCAACATTACTACTATTACATGTGATATTGTTATGGGCCCTTTCTAAGATATTTTTAACATTAATTCCTCTTCTGTAAATAATTCTTGGTTGCATTCCCAACATTTGCATCAATTTCTGATCTTCTAGAAATAAAACCCAATTATTAAAAAGACTGTTTTTAATAGAAAGAGACTCACATGTATAAATAGTCAAAATTCTCGCACTAAAATTGCCATTAGGATTAACAACCTGAGAACTAGAATCAAGTTCAGTAACTACATTAGTAAAACCTCTATCAAATAGAGGTTTAAAATGTCCTGTAGTTCTCTTAAAGGCAACTTCTTGAATTAAGTTATCAAAAAGATTTACTGGATATGAACGATTGAGGAACATCGATTTTAGAGCCTTACATTCAAATACAAAGTCGCTATCCATAGATGTCATATGGGAAGCTCTAACTAGCTGCCCCTTGACTATTCCTTCTTTTTTAATAGAGCTTTCAGGACTGAATCCAGTCCAAAGGTACTGCTAAGATGAATGACATCAGCAGATCTTGTAAAGTAGGGCAATGTGAAGTGTACTGGGTGGGTAAGGCAATACTTAGACCTACAGACACACACAAGCACACACACACACACACACACACACACACACACAAAGGTAGGTCAGTACCATCAGACAAAAAATCTCATCTTCATGCTGGCATGTGCCAGTGGTTACAACTGGTGCTGCAGCAGGACATCACTCTCTGCCATTCAGGGTATCCCTGTGTATGACTCACTCTGTGTGTGTGTTTGTGTGTGTGTGTCTCCTTGTGTGTCTCACTTTATCACTGTCTGCCTTTCTCTTCTTCATGTCTATGTGTGTGTATGCTTGACATGTTGTAATATGTTGCCCATATCTATCTATCTATCTACATATATATATATATATATATATATATATATATATATATATATATATATATATATATATGTATGTATCACATGCAACAGATACACATATACCACATATGGGCCACCTACAGCTGGCTGTGGGTAATCCTGTCTGATGGGTGTGTGTGGAGACAGTTAGGTATACATAGCTGTGTGTATGCAAAGACACCTGCACAATATACACACACACATACACACACACACACACACACACACACACACACACACACACATATATATATATATATATATATATATATATATATAGTCCGTTGTGGTTTCAGACATGGGCTTTATTTCTCTAAGTGTAGGAGCATGCCCAGTATGACCTTTTATAGTAAGTGTGGGAATCCATTCCAGGAACAGTTGTAACTCCAGTCTGGGGTGTTGTGTGCTACAGTCATACCTTGCAACCTGTTTGTGCAAGATATCTGGAGATAGGCTGCCAATATGGGGAAACAATGGCCCAAACATAGAGGGATACTGTAACTATTGCACTTATTAATGTATGAGTTGCTTGAGTTACAGGGTTTGTTTTAGCAGACATTTTCTGACTTAGTAATGTTTGACACTGTAATGTATTGTGTCATTATCTACTGAAAGATATCTCTGGATCATCACAGTTATTTACCAGAGAAACACAAGATGGATAATGATGCACAGATCAATATTATGAGGCAAAGGCTAGACATTATTGCACAATCCAGCCAGTTGGGATTTGTGTCTACAGCCGATTGACTGATGAAGCTTTGTAAAAGGTCCAGCACTTTGGTGATATACTAGCTGGGAATCTCCTGGTTGTGCGGTATTCTTCTTACCTGAAAGGTCATATCCTGGTGTGGCCATACCTCTCAACTATACAGGTTCTCACAGATTATCCAGATTCATGCCTCATATATCTGGTCAGTTTCCCTTAACATTGAGTTTTTCTATCAAGTTTGCTGCAAATCACTCAGGGTTGCAGTCAGGGAATAATGACCGAACATTAGAGTTTTAGACTTCACACCCTTCATGACATTCATGCTACTACACACCCCCCCCCCTCTGTTATTCTATCACCTTTCTAACATTATGATAGCATTATTTTAAAAGTGTCCCTATAGTTGGGCCTTTATCCCACCATTATGTATGGCTTTGTCCAGACTTCTTGCTCTATGAGGTTGAGAGGTATGCTACTAGCATTTGACTGCATGGCCTTTCAGTTGCATTTTGTTGACTGTATTATGTTGTTAGTATGGACCCCATGACATTTCCTACAACGGCACTATGGGTGAGGCATGGGCCTTTGCAGATGTCTGTAGGCCATGTGAGACTGCTGCAGGTCATCTGTAGCAAGGCAGTGCGCTCTGTCACTCATATGTTCCCAGGTTGCCAGGCAGTGAATCCCACTAGGGTGACAATGGTAAGTGATTCAGGTGTTACTGACAATCACTTTCTGTTCGTATTGATCCATCACTCCAGGTGACAGCAGGATGCTGCGTATGGATAGGGACATACCTGCATGGTATGCATATTCAGCACTCTGCATCATGTCTGTCTTTCTATAGTCTGTGAGGTACTTCTGACATTATTCACACCACCATGGACCAGGCTAATGTGATACCTGTACCTGTTGTGGGGTGACTTGAGTGCATGTGTGATATGGCAGATTAATGCACCTGCCAAACAAGTAATCATGACTTTCTCCGTATCCTGCCTGGTGTGTGGCACATCTGTGTGTTTCACAGTGGAGTTTTCTATGACTAATATGTTATGTGTATGGTAAGGCCTTAGTGTTTGCAGGACCCTGGTGTGTGGATTATGCGTGGTCTGTGGTGTGTAGGTTTAGGAAGTTCTCATGTGTTTTTGCCTCTGAGGTGTCCTTTACTTGGGGTTTGATTTGTTGTGGACCTCCACTTATGCGGGTGTGTGTTGTGTCTTTGCAGGTGATGCTTACTGACTCCATACACTGCAGGACACTATGTTACTGCAAAATGTGCTCTTGTGTGCACATTCTCCATTTGTCTGGCCAGTGGTTCCCCTCCCCCTTCTGTGTGTCTCCTTATCCTTCCATAGTCCTGTCACGGGCTTTGCCCACAGTGGTTGCTGTTATGTATTTGAAATTCTGGTGTGAGCATGGTAAACGCCATAACATCACACACAAGATTATGGACTACACACCTCTGAGCATACCTATTTGGCAGGTTGTCCATCATTGCACCACTACATCTGCTGGAGTCCTCAAACAGTTTGTGTTACTATGGCATTATGTGGCTACATGTTGGCCTAGCTGTCAAACTGTCACTGACTCTGGCATTTGGACAGGCCCACATATGACAGTCAGATGAAGGCCCACACATGGGGACAGGGTGTTGATACTGTTCTGCCAAACATAGACAGTTGGGGGACCAGTTTGTTACTTGCTTGCTTTCTGTTATGGGTGTGACACCTGCTTCGCCACTGTCTACCACTGATGTTTTGACATGACCTTTTCTTGTTTTGCAAATACTTTGCAGGTGAATGCAATGTTAGGACAAGCAGAACAGATATTCAAGGCATACTTGTGCTCCTTCTGTGACAACCCGCCATTTCAGAGGTATTGGCTGTTGGCCAGTGACATGTTGTCAGTGCTGACACAGTAAAGTGGCAGCCTTTTATGACCTGTCAGTACACTGACCTTCAGATACCTGCTGTGCTACTATGCACCATACCTGTCTAAATATGAGAGGCAGACATCTGGACAAAGTCATATGTAATTGGGTGACAAAGGTCTAAGTTGTTGCTGTCTTTTGGCTTTTCAAATTTAGGGGTTGCCACAGCGGAACTCCGATCCACTAATGATTTGCAATAGATTTTCACGAATGCCGAGGTGCCAGCACGACATTCAACCTTCATCAAAAGCATGCCCATTTACGCATGTCTTTCGAACGCCCACCCAACCACGGGGAGGACATGCAGACTCCACACAGAAGGCACTCCCCACACTCCAGCCAAGAACTGAACGGGAGAACCTCTTGCTGTGAGGCAACAATGCTACTGCTGACAAAGGTCTAAGTGAAGGGACCATTTTAACTATTGGCCTTACCATCCCAGAAGGGTGATACAATAACAGATTTTGCATTAGCATGTGTTTTCTATAGGGTGTGACATCTGAGACACTACAATCCATCATTATTTCCTAACTTTAGACTTTCGTGGTTTGCCAACGATTTGCCACACAGCCACTATTTCATGATAAAGACACCAGAAATATGATGCAAACATCTGTACATTCTGCAAAAGGTCTGTACAGTTGGGAGGTATGGTAGGCACTGTGTAGGTTACTCCGACCTGTGTACTGTTCATATGTGTGGCCCTCTGTCCATGACCTGTCCAGCTTACTGGCAGTAATGGATATTAACATCTGGACAGTGTGTTCAACTGCCACCGTAGGTGTAACTGATATGCAAAATAGTTGGCACTGCGATTCTTGGAACATGGTCCTGTCTACCACAGTACTGTACCTAGGCCACTAAGACACAACACCCGGGAGTAAGTGCTGGCCACATCCTGACAGTATTTCCCACGCATATGCATAGCTCATTGACCCCTGCATATTGTGGGCATGCAACAAGCTTTTCTGTTGATTGGGACAGTCCTGGCAATTTGTGCTCTGCTGCTATTACCCTACATACTTACATGTTACTGCATTTCTATGGGAATATGGGTGTAGGGGGCACACCTGTCAACAGTACACATTTGCATAGACTGTGCTGATATTGGCTTTACATTTTGGTTCCATTTAGCATAGTATTGTGCCTCATCTTGGAGAATAGAGGCATATCACTAAAGACCACAGGTTAGATTGTAATGGCTTACAATTGAGATTCAGACTTCTTACCCTTCAGAGCTTTACTGCAACTGCAAGGCCTGCTGTGATATCACTGTGTAAGTCTGTAGTGGGGTTTTCCATCATTGTCACCATTTGTGGGCTTTTGCCTGACATTCCATTACAGTTCTGTATGGATGACTTGCTGGGTGAGACTGAGGGATGAGTATGGGATTCCAACTTTGACATCCATGCATGTGACCTATGACTGCCCTTAGTTGCCCCCCCCATATACTGCAGTGGGATTTGTCACCTTGGATAATACTGCATAGGGTGGGGAAGTCAGTACTGGGCAGACATTTCCTGGTGTCCCACATAGCTGTCAGTTGTTTGCTGCTACCCAAATAGGCCACCCAATTCTCTTGCATGCCTGCGGCAATACCACAGATATGCTACCAAAACATGCTACTCATTTATTGTTTAGAAGACTGACTTACCTTGTGCCTGTGGCAGTTGTGGAGATGGTGGGTGAGGGCTGACTCAGTCAGATGCATGCAGTACACTGCCTATACAGGGTAAGCTATAGGTAGTGTGATGTGTGTGGCATCGATTTTACTGTGTGTGAGAGTCGGAGAGAGGTGTCAGTCCCTGGGTCCCTACAGTGTCAGTGTGTGTGCTATGTGTTGCTTCTTTACCAAGGCCTGGGCATACTGGGCATACCTCCATCTGTCTACTGGAGCAGGTTCGGGGGCTTTCTCCTCTGAGTCCCTTTGTGCCTGTGGGGACCTTGGCAATGGTGGGGAGCTGTGTGGCCCTTCCCTGTGCGGTTTCTGCTGCAGCTATTTCCACAGGATCATATTGTGTAGCATGGCACATACTATAAACATGTGTGCACATATTGCTGGAGAGTACTGCAAGGTTCCAGCAGATATGTCAAGGCAGCAGAACCGTGACTTGAGCATCCCCAGCACACACTCTGTAATGATCCTGGTTTGTGTATGTGCCTCATTATGGCATTCTTGATTGGGTATGTATGCATTTCTGAAGGGTGTCATCATCCATGTCTCCAGTGCATAGCCAGCATCCTCTACCAGATGGACATACAGGATGTCCCCACTGGCAAATGCCTGGTACAGCTGTGACAAATGCCAGATGTGGGAGTAGTGATAGGTTCCAGGGCTGCCAGCACACACAATCATGATAATGCCCTGGGCATTGCACATGACCTGGCAGTTGATGGAGGGGAAGCCCTTGCAGTTTATGTAGACCCTAACCTGTTCATCAGGTGATGCTTTGATGTGGATTTGCATGCAGTCTATCCCACCCAGTACCTCCGGGTAGTCTGCTACATGGTTGAAGAGACACATATTGCCAGTCCTCTCCTCACGGGTGTTGGGGAAGTAAATGTGCTTGCCAGCATCTGGTAGCATAGCATCCAGGAACTGGTGGAGTGCCCTGCATGCAAATGCCTGTGAGACCCCAGTCATGTTCTCAGTAGGTCTTTGGATACTTTGGTATCCACATTGTATGGGTTCCCCACTGTTGGCTCTGGGTCTGAGTTGAGACCGACACAGCTCAATGATTTGCTGAAGTATGTCTCTGTCCACCCTGTAACACTCTACTATCTCCAGATCATGTAGCCCTTGGTAGGTTACCCTCGGTCTGAACACTCGTCTCCTCCTCCTCAGTTTGGGCGTTTGTCAGCATTATCCTCTTCACCACCCTCAGCCTCTAGCACATACTGATAGATCAAAGCAATGGCAGCCCCTAACATTTTTTTGGTTAAAATTTCCCCACATGTACACCAATGGTGCAAGGTTTGTGGGAAAACCAGACCAAAAGGAGTTTGCACAGTTTATACTGTTGTGCTGCAGATGCTGCCTGTATGATTGGCTGGCTATGATGCATTCCACCTGCTTGCTATTTTATTTGTACTTGATTGCTTTTATTCTGCTATCTTTTTTTTTTTCTTTTTTCCCTTCCCATTTCCACCCCTTTTAAGCCCTGAGGCGCTCTGCACAAACCCGATGCCCAAATGTAAACAGTCCTGCTATTTCTGTTGTTTTTTTTTTGTTTGTTTTAGACCCGGTGCATGCCACCCAAACCCATTTAGCTAAGGTAAACAATAAGAAATGGCCCACCCCTCGACACAAACATGTTCTTCATTTCATGGAATAAGTCAATACAGCCTCAAACACACCCCCTTGCTTAGCTGTGCCTAGCTAAGCTCAAATGTGAGCCGTGAAGCTCCAATGTGCTTACACCAAGCATGACACACTCTCTTTTCATTTCAGTTGCTTCTCCTGCTTACACCACTGCCTTATAGCTCCTACACAGCCAACGAGTGGTCTCCCATTTAGTGACTCAGTAAAATTTGCTCATTTGCATACACACTGCCTTAGTCGTTGGTTATACCACTACACCACAGCCTTCCTCCTTAGCAAACAGTGTTACCTGTTATTGTTTTGATTCTGCATGCCATAGACTATAAGGGCAAATTGCCTTTTCACATTTTTTTCCGGAAAGATCCTGTTTGCTGCCCTATGCTTAAACGTCCGAAATCGCAAAAAAAAAAAAAAAACTTTCATTTTTATAATTTTGCAAGGCTTTTCCATGCCAATGGCCATATACTTGGCCATTGGCATGCCTAAGGAGTATAATACATGTTTTACTTTGGGTTGTCATGCCTCCATTTTGATTTTTGCAAAAATGTATTCGGCTAGTAGCCAAATACATTTCTGCATCTCACACTATTTCCTGCACGGTTGCCTGCCTGCTTACTGAATTACTAATTCACCTCATTTGCATGGTTTTCACCAGCAAATGAGGTAATTAGCATTATTTGGTTGTGTCCGTGAGGGAATAGTGCTGCCAGGCTCATGCACGTCCCCAGGCTTGTTTACTGGATCGCTCAGTGGCCATATTCCATGCAGGAGCGGCTGCACCATTCTTACACTCTGTGCAAGCTTTATTGAATCCCAGGGATTGACTTCTTCTGTGAGAAAACATCTCTGAGTAGTAGTTTGAAGGAAATTGCAAATTCTGTCTCTAGCAAAAATTGTCATATTCCTGATACTGAAAAGACATTGTATGTAATTGCTTTATATACAATTTTTAATGTTGAAAATGGTTGATGTTGAGTTGGTTTGCTAAAAGCTTGTTACCAACAGCATCATTAACATAAATGTGCCTGCAGAAGTAATGCAGTTATAAAAAGAAACAAGTCTCTGTGGGGCAAGACAAAATAGTAATGACTCCCAAATGGCTATACAAGAAGGTTCTGCACAATGATATACTACACTGGTGGAATCCAAGGACTATAATATGCACAATTAATGTGGGCATTTCAAGGTGCCAAAAATGAAAAATCTTGGTAGCTTCTTCTGCAGGAACTTGAACTGTGATACATTTTGGTTCACAAATTTTTATCAACCTTTAGGAAAGAAGATAATTTTTTATTGTATCTTTTACTCAAATGGCACTGAATATAAGATATAAAGACTCACAGCACCTGAGGATTGTAAAAAAAAAAAATACAGTCATATAGGGAAACACAAGGGTTTTAATCAAGTTGACCACTTTCATTTCCATTGTAAAAGGAACTTCTTCAGCACTGAACCAATCTGAAGTTAATAGGCTTATAAAATTAAAAAAGAAGCTGTGTGACAAGTATCTCTCTCTCTCTCTTTCTCTCTCATGTCCATACCATGCCATTCAGCACATTCGGCAAGTGACAAGTATCAGCTGGTCTAAAAGTTATCATGCAGCAGTAATTGTAAAAGCATGCCACAAATAAATATTTAAATTAATATGTTATATCTAACAAACGATTAACATCCCATTATTCAAAAAAAAAGTAAACTTTCAGAATGTCAGGATCTGCTAGGTCAAGCCTCAAGACACAGAGAATAAATACTAAGTCTGACATTGCTATATGCCGGAATATTCCCTTTTCTCCAAAGTATGGTGATCTCAGTGTTAGTATGTATATATATATATATATATATATATATATATATATATATATATGTATATATATATATATATATATATATATATATATATATATATAGAGAGAGATAGAGAGAGAGACACATACACACACACACACACACACACACACACACACACACACACACACACACACACACACACACACACACACACACACACACACACACACGCACACACACACACATAAATATAATAAATATATGTTCTGGTGATGATGGGTCCCACATCAGGGGCTGCAGGGAAGCTTGCCACCTGAAAAAAAAAGATGTTTAAAGGAGAGGAGCTATGTTTCAGATTCTCTCTTCTCCTGCCGTTTTGGACTTTTCTTTTTCTGTGTCTCGGCACTCGGCATTTCTAGTGCAGACATTTCAATAGGGAGCCAATAGTCACTACCTGCATTACCAGGCTATAATTCATACCACACCTTTCGGCCACCAAACCCAGACCAAAATACTAAAGGTGGAGGCGTGTCCATATTCATTAAGCATATCCACACCTCCAAGCTAGTTGCTCAGCATAATGCATCCGAGATTATCCAAGTTCAACTAACTCTCGGCAAAACCGCAATCCAGATAGTTGCTTGCTACAGACCCCCCACCATGCCCCAGGATCCCCACTCCTATTTTCTTGATACACTGGAAAATATTAAGGTACAGCCCAACACTCTAATAATGGGTGATTTCAACTACCCTACCATTAACTGGGAACACTACTCATGTACCAACTCTTTTGCTCAACGTTTTCTGGAAATCATCAATTCCAATGCCTTGGATCAACTTACCCACACCCCCACCAGGGGAAGCAATATCCTAGACCTGGTCATCACCAACATGATTGACCGATGTTCCACACCAGAGTTCAGCTCCTCGTTGGTCAGATCGACCACAAGCTAATCACTGTAGACATCCACATCCCGCTCCCACCCCCCATTAGGAAAACAACCTTAAAAAATTTCTCCAAAGTCAACTTCCCGCTTCTTAAGACAGAAGTGGCAAACTTCACGACACCCATGCAGATGGACAGTAGAGGTACAACTGCTGAATCCTATGCAAATGCACTTTATAAGCACTTACACAAGTGCATGGATCGTGTTATCCCTAACAGAACCAAGATGCTATCCTCCAAAAAAAGGAAGCCAATCTGGTGGTCTTCTGCCATAAACAGACACTACAACAGAAGAAAGAAACTGTTGCAAAAAAGAGTAAAATCCCACGATTGGAGGAACTCCCTGCTCAGCCTCAGTAAGAAGCTGAGATTCCTCAAAAAATCCTCCAAAGCTAGTTATAAAAAAAAAATTGCCACTGATTCCAAAGACAACCACAAAGCATTCTATAGCTATGTCAAGAATCTCAATGGCAACACTGAGATCTGCTCTGAGTTACAGCACAATGACACTAAATATACAGAACCAACTGATATTGCCAACATCCTGGCAGATAGGTTCAGTGCTAACTTTACCCCCCTCTCACCCCATAAAGGGCCCGTCTTTATACCGGAAGAATGCAAAGTTCCTGTAATCACAGCTGCACAGGTAAAAACCTCACTATCCAAAGCCAAGTACACAGCATCCATGGGACCTGACAACATCCCAGGCTGCCTTCTACATGAACTACAGAATGAACTGGCACCCCCACCTAAGTACCATGTTCAATCATAGCCTCACCTCAGGCTTTGTGACCACTTAATGGTGCACCGCTGCGATTATCCCACTCCACAAAGGGGGGGGGCACAACAGACCCCGGGAACTACTGCCCCATTAGCCTGATGAGCCTGGTCTGCAAGGCCATGGAACTTATCATCATGGAACTCATAAACAAAGAAATTGGAGATCTCCAAACTCTGGACCCCACACAGTTCGGGTTTGTAAAAGGCAGATCATGTCTCCTAAACCTGATAGACTTCTTTGAAGTAGTCACCAAAGACATAGATGAGGGTATGGTGGTTCACACAGCCTATCTAGATCTCGCCAAGGTGTTCAACACCATCTCCCACTCTGGAATTATAGATAAACTCACTAAACTAGGTATAAATCCCTATGTCACAAGATGGGTTGCCAGCTGGCTTACTGATAGAACCCACACTGTGAAAGTAGCAGACTCCAAATCAGACTTCAGACCAGTGACAAGTGGAGTACCACAGGGTTCAGTCCTGGGTCCTCTCCTGTTTGGTATCTACTTCTCTGAAGTACAGGCTAACATAGAAGGTATTTGGCTAACTAAATTTGCAGATGACTGCAAACTAGGAGCCATAATCAAAACTCCTAACGATGTGGACATCCTACAAAAGGGCCTCACTGAGACACCTTGTATCAAAGCCATGGTCTCAAGCTCAATGCCAAAAAAGTGCTTTGTCATCCCCTTTGGTAAAAACTCTGCACTCATGAACTACCACATAGGCGGTAGTCTACTTAACACCGAAAGTGCGATAAGAGACCTTGGGACACAGGTGGACAGTAGTCTCTCCTTTGACAATCACATCGCCACAGTGGTCAGGAAATCCTTCTACGTGGCACAAGTCATCACAAAAGGCTTCTTATCCAGAAAAAAAGAGGTCAGTGTTCCCCTCTACTCATCACTCATTAGACCCATTATAGAGTACAACGCCCCTTTTGGTATGTACCTCACAAGACATCTACAACAACTGGAAAGGCCACAAAAATACCTCACAAAGAGGATTACTGGCCTCAAACAGATGCCTTAAGCAGACCGTCTCAAAAAACTCCTGCTTTACTCCGTTGGATATTGCCTACTCAGAGGTGATTTCTGCCTAACATACAAAGCTACGTCAAACCCTGAGCTGATGGACATGCTCCACTTAAAGAAATCCCAATCCCTCTGAGCTACACGCTCTAGGGACCTAAACCTTGTCACCACAATAAACAGAACATGCTGGAGAGATAGATTCCTGTCCCAGAGACTTCCCATACTCTGGAACAGACTACCTATCTATGTCAAACAGAGCTCCTCATTAGCACTCTTCAAGAAAAATCTTGATGATTGGATGGGTAATAGGAAATTCACCCCAGGGATCACTTCTGTGGTTCTGCTTGACAGGGGCACAGGAAAATTATTTTCTTGGGTGGCGAAAGCCAGGGTACCTTTCTGGCTAGCCTAGTACCTACCTATGAACCTATGAACCTATGAACTATATATTAAAAATAAATCAAACAAATGAAATACAAGTCAAGTAATACTTATTAAATAATGACTATAAATAAACTCATCTTGAATGTGAAAACACATGTTTAAATGCATCCAGGATGACCCCAGCTGAAATCTAAATTTCAATAACCATCTAAGTTTTAGAATGCCTTTATTATTAATGCTTTCATTTAGCTTTGGGGGATTATTAGTAGCCAAAAGAAGCTGTAAGTGTGGTTATTTTACATCAAATAAGTTGTTATAATCTCCTCCTCTAACATCAGGTAGTACAATGTGATTTGTTTTTCCCTTTGCTGGGATACTGCAAGGCTACAAGGCATATAGTGAATGTCTTATCAATGAAAATTATTAGATGGGTGAAAATCTAGACAGTTGTTATTGCAAGGAAAGTACAAAGATGCACCCCCCCTTCAGAAAAAATAGATAATTAAAAATATAGTGCCTTCAGTGATAAAACATTTGTTTTTAGTTACAATATTGTGCCTTCAGTGATAAAACTAGTTTTTTGCATTTACTCTCTCATTATTTGTCCTGTATATAGATTAAGCGTACATGTATCCTTACAACTCGTGGAAAAAGTACAATTTAATGGTCCATACTAGTAGTCTTTAATGAGATCTATTCTGCTAAAAAGTAAAAGATTATGTATGTTGTCTGTTTGAGCTGAGCCCTCATCATTACATGAGATATAGTGTACTGGGGTTAGAATTAACTGATGAAGAAACATTTTGGTAAAAAAGTCAAAAAGCCCTTAGCCTGCTGTGACAGCAATGCTCCTTATTTAATATTCTATAGCCTAACAGAACACAAATGCCATGCTGACCTGGGTTGGTGAACCAAACATGACATGAAACCCTGATTGAAAATTTTCAGCTGACTCGGTTTGTTTTATACTTAAAGAAAGAAAAAAACACATTAAGGAGAACCAAGACCAGTATGACAGCTGACTCTGATATCATTGCCGTGTAACTATTGATTTCTTGATATTTATTGATGTATTCATAAAGATCTTATGATTTATTGTCATATAATGGCCATATAAAGTAATATATTAAACATCTCTACCTTTAAAGATTAATGAGAATATTCATTTTTATAGGTCCATATGCAAGTACTAGGCTAGCTGCCCTTGTGGATCATATTAAGTCCTAGACAATTTGTTGTTTTGTGCTCAAAATAACCTCCTACGCCATTTGTTTATAGATTGGCCTTACTCTTTCCATGGTTGATAATTATTATATTACCCCTAATGAGAATAACTGGGATTATGCCACAGATAATTTGACGAGACTCCCCCGTGCATTGGATGAAACACATGGGGTAGTTCTTGGTCGATTTTCTGTTTACATCCATAGATCATAGTTACACTTGAATATGGACAGGGATGAACTTTGTTTTATGTGGACAGAGAATGTGTTTCAGAGCAGTGCTATCCTTGATAAGATATACATGTCCCTCCAAACCATTCTGTTGATGCTGCAGAAGAGGTTTGGATTCCCAAGTATCTCTGATGCCATTTGACTTGTTGATGTGCAATAAATTCATCAATAATGAGTCAGAGAATGCCTTGTATGCCAGTGACAGATAACCTCTTAGCAGTCTGTAGGATGCCAAGTATAGCGACAGGGATTTGAGTCAGTCCATGTAGGACACATGTTGTTCAGGCTTTGTGTCCTTTCATTAAGGTATCTCTGTGGGGTTCCAGTTGTTATATGTGTCTGGACAGATACATGCCAAAGGATGCATTATATTCAATGATTGATCTAATGATGACTGTGTAAAGGCTCACTGTGACAACCCTAGACTAGACATAATCCCTTTGTTTATAAGCTATGTGATATAGAAGGACTTTTTTACAACAATAGACACATGTTGGTCAAAAGTTAGGTCACTCTCCATATAAATTCCCAAATCCAAAACAACTGGGTCAGACCTTAGGGGCATATTGTCAATGTGGTAGTTCCCTCAGGTAGATGACTTTCCAAATGATACAATAATGTAATTTTTAGCATTTAGTTTCAGTCCCAGATAATGACACTAGTATTTATTTGGGACAAACCTTCCTGCAGGATATCTAAGTAATTTGGGGATTTAATGCCTGCTCTTAGCTTGCAGCTATCTAGAAACTTAGTCGGCCAGAGGCCTTTGGTTTTAACTTTTTAGTAAGGTATCTCTGTGGGCATTCCAGTTGTTGTATGTGTATGGACAGATACATGCCAAAGGGTGCATTATATTCAGTGATTGGCCTAATAAGGGTGGAATAAATAGGGACAATGACATCCTTAGATCCAGATACAATCCTTTTGTTTAGAAGCTATGTGATATAGACTAGACACAATCTTTTTATTTACAAGCTGTGCAATATAGAAGGATTTTCTTACAACAATGGACACATGCTGGTTAAATGTTATGTCACTATCCACTTAACGTCCTAAATCCAGAGCAGCTGGGTCAACTCTTAGCAGTGTATTGTCAATGTGGTGGTTCCTGGGGTAATCTTTTATCTTTTTATTACAGTCCATGTGCTTTGCAATATGCTAAACCTTGTACAATTGATTGTAGTTTTAAGTAGTCAAGTATAATCTCTAGAAAGATCACATCAACTAATCCAAATTAAAAGAAGTATGCATTACACATTTCGTAAGCAGTCTATCAAAGATGTGTCAGTGCTTTACTGCACTACAGCCTCTGCTACCCAATGTACAGCACTGTTTTTTTTTCAAATGGTCAACATTTCTTTTAAGAGTTGTATCACCAGAAAAAAGGGAAACTAAACAGTTAAAAGGGAAGCTGCCTGAATGATGTTTCTCTATAAAGTCACACTCACATGATTTATGCAGTCAATTGCTTTGAGCTAGGCATGTTATGGCAAAGATGGCTGTGCTAGATATTTCTAAATATTCAAGAAAAGAACTAAAGTGCAGGCATCAGAGATATAAGAATCCGTATCAAGATACAATTTGCCTTTTCAAACATCAGCACTGACTACTACAATGACCCTGTAACATTTCTGCTTGGGTGGGCTTCTTGCTCACACATGCAGTCCTAGAAATACAACCCCTGATGTAAATTTATTCTCAACAGATCTGAAGCTGAAAGGCACTGTAATCTATTAACTTTCTTACAGCTGAAGTACCTATACCATGTTTTGTCAGCTGGAACATATTTATTTATGTAAATCGTCATATCCTTTACAAGCTTGCTTGGTAGTTATCTCAGATGTTTGTAGTCACTGTAGCAAAGAATTAAACTGAGTGACATAGTAACACCTTTCCACTTCATAGTCACATGATAGTTTGCAGCATGCCACCAGTACACATGTTCTGATATTCTCCATTTTTGCAATTTTTGACTGGTCTCCCATCATCAACTTACAGAAACTCAACTCAGCAGCAACAGCTTTTATGCACACCCTCCTTGTACTTTAAGACACATTCTTTCCTCTCACACACCACCTTTTCAAATGCAACAACCCCCTGGCTATTCACTGAACTGAAAGCTCTGCTCTAACTTAGGGACTTAGGGACAATGTATGGTCTTCATGGAGACAAAACCCCTAACCAGAAAATCTGCCTTTACCTCTCTATGTAACCTAGTTAAGCAAGCCATACCTAGGCACAAAACCATCTATTTCAAAAATAAACAACCTGCTCTGCTATCCAAACCTAAACATTTCTGGTAAGAAGCAAATCATCTTGCAGACTGAAAATCCACAGATTCTGCCGCCTCCCATATCACCATCCGGACCTCTCAAAGCCAACTCGCAACCTTTGACTTTCTCAAGGAATTCAGCTACTTCCCTAGTACTGCAACTTATACCTCTTCTACAACTCAGTCAGGCCCCTTTGTCTTATCCCTCACCTCTTCTATTTTAAGAAAATTACTCACAAAGACATTGACTTCCTGCTGGAGAACGTACCTCTGCATGCACCCTTGGTTTATATTACTCTACAAAGACTTGCTTACCATACCTCTTCTCCATATTTATAAGCCCTGCTTAACTCAAAATACAATGCCGGATACATGGGAAAATGCTCTTGTTGAACCTCTCCCCAAACAGCCTCAGTCAGGAAATGTATCCCCCTTACTTCCTATCTACATTCTCCCTACACTTGGGAAAATACTTGAAAAACGAATGTACAACCAACTGTTTACTTACATCAAACAGTACTACCTCCTCTCTCTTAAATAGCATGGATTCTTGGCTGACCAAAGCACAATGACAGCACTATGGCCACTTACAATGAGATTCTTCTCAGTATGGATAAAGGAAACATTTCAGCAGCGCTATTTATTTGTCATGCTTAGCTTTTGATCTTACTGACCATTTCCTGATCCTTTACTCTCTTCAAGAAATTGAAGTTATTCTCAACACTGTCATCTGGTTCCAACATGCCTTATAAAATAGATATTCCATAATCAAAATAGGCTCATCCCTATTACTTCAAGTACCCTTTACTAGGGGAGTGACCCAAGGATCCATACTTGCCCCATTGCTCTTTTCAGTCTTTATTAACAAACTTTCACCTAATATCCCTAAACTTTCTATCACTCTTTATACAGATAACCTGGTTATTTTTTGATCCAGTTCCTCACATTCAACTATTTAAACCCAGCTTCAGTTGGACCTCCACTCCTTTAATTATTGGATAAAAAAATAAGCTATTCCTAAACCTCTACAAAATAAAAGTATGATATCTAGAACCTCACAGAAGCTTAAAAAGACTCCTAAAAATATCAGCATTGTAGATCTCAATGATTCTCAAATAGAAGCAATCATGTCCTTTAAATAATTAGGTTTCTGCCTCGACCAGCCACTTAATATCCAAAGCCATATTGAAAATACCAGGAAAAAGAATTTTTTTGCAGTAGGCAAAGGCATCCTACTTGTTTAACTTGAATGAGGGCTACCCATCACAGCCATAACCTCTAAAAAAATATTGTTCACTCTATAGTCCATTGGAAACAAAATCTGCTGATTCCTTTCCAGTTTTCCTTTCCCTCGGGAACAGCACTCCATCACCCTTTCCAAAGCTAATGGCTACCAGTCTCCTACACAGCTGAACTATTTCTAGGGTCTCTACTTTCCAATTACTCCAGCTGGGTACCTTCCCACCTCTTGCAGCCAAATTTCAAAATAATATCATCCCTTACAACATCCACAACCTCTCCCAATTAACTCCCTCACTCCTGACCCCCCATGCCAAACTACACTGTACCAACCATTCCGTCTCCATCTTGCAACCAAACTCTGGCAATCCATATTCCCTCACCTAAAATAAGTCTCCTTTTCTCCCATACTCAGAGCTCAAATTAAAAGATACCTCCACCAAAAATCTGACTGGAAGTGCACTTAACTCTGTCCTCAACTGCATCACGTCTGCTTTGATGCTCCATTCTCACCTGTAGCTTCCCTCTTTTATTTGCAACTAAAATGAATTTCCACTTGTTTTTTACTTTATTAGCACTATGTACATATTGTATCCATTGTCTATAGGATTATGTACCATCTGTGATAAATATGTTTGTGGATTTGTTCTGTTTTATTTTTTGTGAATTTCTTCACCCACACTAAGTGCACTACACCAGTAAACACCAATAAATAATTAAGGTCTTCTTCCCTGTATATTAGTTTTAATAAGTTATTTGTCTTTTTTATATTATGTCAGTGACAGCCTATATAACAATGGGCCAGATTTACGAAGGCTTGCACGGAGTCTAAGAGTAGTGTAAGACTCCATGCAGCCTTCGCGATCCAGGAACAGCCCAAAGTCCGTGTAAGAGTCAAGCTAAAACGTCTCTTACACAGAGTGGGCGTGGATAAGCTAATCACCTCACTTGCAGCCGAATAGCATGCAAATGAGGCTGATTAGCGATCCAGGAAGCCCAGAACAGCCCGTGTAAGAGCCATTTTAGCTGCAGAAATGTACTCAGTTGACAACTGAGTACGTTTCTGCAAAAACGGCAATGGAGCCATGTCAGCTCCAAATAAAGGGTGCATATGTGTCAGGCAGCATGCTAATGGCCAAATATGTGGCCATTGGCAAGGTAACCTGATGCAAATATATGGGAAATATAATTTTTTTTTTTGGCGATTGCCGATGTTAAAACCCAGCGCAGCCCCGCGCAAATGGGCTGCGCTGTATAGAACATAAAAATGAAGGTTTTAAACCTACAAATGTAGGTTTTATGCAATACATGGAATGTCAATGCAGGGACCAGCAGAGCAAAACCAACATGGCCACCGTGTAGTGGTTGCTAAGGGGGGAAGCTGAGTCTAAGAGATGTAACTAAGCATTAGTAGGCAATCTGATGCAAATGAGTGTAAGGATACTGAATTCCACTGTCACATAGCAAATGAGCACATTCTGAGTAGTGTAAGAGTTACATAAGGGGGAGGAACAGAGTAGGAGATAGGTGACATCACAGGGGAATGGTAGAAAGAAATGCAGTTCATTGGAGGTTAGAGTTACATGACAGATGTCAGACAGATATCAAGGAAAGAGGTGTGCCACTAAGTAAACATGAGAAAGTCAAGAAATGGAAGGTGTACACTGTTGCCTACACCAAAGTTTCTTGCTGGATGTGTATGTGCACGTGTGCGCGCCACGAAGCGCGAGTAAGGCAGTGTGCACACGTGTAAGGCAGTGTGCGCGCGTGTAAGGCAGACTAAGCATGTGGGAGCGTGTTGGGAGATATTTAACACCGTTTGCGCGGGCGTGCACGCGTTTAAAACTGAATAAGCAGATTCTGAACTGTGTAAGTATGTGTGCGCGCGTGTAAGCCACTGTGAGCGTGTTTCTGCTGGTTTGCACGGCTCCACCCTGAGGAAACAGAAAGGAAAAAGGAAGCAACAGATGTAGTAGGAAGTTAGCAGGGAATACTGCTGGAGCTAGCAGGTGAAAACAATTAGATGCAGGCAATTACACAGGCAGAATACTAGCCCAGCCCAGCACTTAAAACTCTGCAAACAGCAGTGCAGAATGTTTCTCTCAAGAGACACTGCAAGACAGGAGTTAAGTTATCAGAAGTGAAAACTGAAAAAGCTGAACTCAGAGCAGAAATGTTAGGGGCTGCCATAGCTGTCATAATGAGACATAGGCGACTTGCTGAGGGTGGTGACAATGCAGATGGTGCTAGACAACCCACAGTGAGGAGACGGAGAAGAGTGTACAGGCCCAGGGTCACCTACCACGGGTTACATGAGCTGGAGATAGTAGAGCGCTATAGAGTGGACAGAGACCTCCTGCAGCAAATAGTGGAGCTGTGCAGGCCACGCCTCACACACAGAACCAACAGAGGGGAACCCATCCCAGTGGAAACCAAGGTATGTGTTGGCCTAAGAATACTAGCAACAGGTATCTTCCAGAGACCAAATGGTGATATGATGTGGATATCACAGGCATCAGCCTCCAGGGTACTGCACCAGTTCCTGGATGCCATGTCAGCACATGTCGATGATCATGTATATTTCCCCAATGCCCGTGAGGTATTGGCCAGCAATATGGGTCTCTTCCAGCAAATAGCGGAATACCCTGAGGTAGTGGGTGCAATAGACTGCACGCACATACGCATCAAAGCACCAGCCGGTGAGCGGGGTCGGGCATACATCAACCGCAAGGGCTTCCCCTCCATCAACTGCCAGGTCGTGTGTGATGCCCAGGGCATAATAATGAATGTGTGTGCTGGCTGTCCTGGGAGCTACCACGATTCCCACATCTGGCATTTGACGCAGCTGTACCAGACATTTGCCAATGGGGACATCCCGCACGGACACCTAGTGGGGGATGCAGGTTATGCACTGGAGCTGTGGCTGATGACACCCATCAGAAACGCACACACACCTGAACAGGAACGCCATAATGAGGCACACGCACAAACACGTAATGTAATAGAGCGTGTGTTTGGGCTGCTCAAGTCACGGTTCTGGTGTCTGGACACATCTGCTGGAGCCTTGCAGTACACACCAACTACATGTACCCAAATTGTCATGGTATGTGCTATGCTACATAATATGATCTTGCGAAAACAGCTGCAGCAGGACCAGCATAGGGCTGGGCCAAACAGCCCCCCACCATTGCCAAGGCCATCACAGGCAGAGCGTGACTTGGAGGAGGAACAACCTGAGCCTGCCCCAGTAGGCAGAAGGAGGTGTGCCCAGTATGCCCTGGCCTTGGCAAAGAGGCAACGCATAGCACATACATTGGCTCAGTAGGAACCTTGGGAATGATACCCCTCTCTGACTCACTCATATAGTAACAGGGATGCCTAACGTGACACAACCTGCTCTCAAACATGTACAGGGAAGTGTAATATGCGCATCCGACAGAGACAGCCCTGCAGCACCACCTGAGGCATGAATGCTATGTGTTAAGTAATGTAACACCATGTACTATATGCACACCTGAAGACCCTGACTAACATCCTACCCTCACCAAGCATCATGCCACAACATGACAACGAGATGATCAAGTGCAACAATTGACTGAAGTATCGCAGTTAGTCAAAGGGGACCCAATGTGTGCCAGTCTGGGATGACATGCTGAGCATGACATGATGCACCACCTGCTAGGACTGGCATGCACCTATCAGAGCAGGCCGTATGGATACTGGCTAAGGCTGTTGTCACCCACAGTGTGCCCTGAATAGGTAAGGCTCAAAACACAAACCTATCTCTATAGGTACCAGAAGGGATAAGAATAAGATAAGTGATAAGTTGAAACAGCAAGATGCATGCAGTCTAAACTCACCCAGTATGGAGAATGTTGATAACTGTGCTGTAACAGAAAACTGAGGCAAGGCTCACAACAGCACCCTAACACTACCAGGTTACACCTCCTACTGTGCTGTACAGCCTCAAAACTTGGAACAAGCTACAAAAGGAGGGTGACTAGCAAGAATTGTCAAGGATAACCACACCCCCATGTCGGTACCACAACAAAAAGCAGCATGGACTAGCCATGCTCAAGTAACAGTGGCTAAAACTGCCCCCCAGTTTATAGCCTGCTACAGACTACTGTCCCAACACCAGGAACTGCATCCGCCTATGCTGGAATACATGAATATATCAAGTCCTCCAAACCACATTATATTGGGTGACTGCAAATACCCAGACATAGACTGGGAGCATTATACTAGCTCCAACAGTGTAGGACAAAAGTTCATAGAATCCACAAATCAAAAGGCCCAGGAACAACGTACCACTCCCACAAGAGGGGTAAGCATACTGGATGTGATAATCAGCAACATGGGTACTGGATGTCAAGATGAGAAGTGTATTGCTCACTGGTAAAACCAGACCATAGAGTAATCACACTGGATATACAAATCCTGACCACAGTCCCTGGCCGGAAAACCACAGTGGAAAACATGTGTTAAGCAATATTTGCACTCCTCCAAAATGATGTGGAATCTATTAAAGGTCCCGTGCAGGTGCAAAATATGGGCCACACCTCAGAACCTGTAATACAGCCATTCCATGAACACTGCCAGGAATGCTTGGATTATGCAGTCCTAAATTAAAACAAGACACAGTGCCTAAATCTGGCATGGTGGACACCAGCCATAACCAAAACATGCAAGAGAATGAGGAAGCTACTACATGATAGAGCAAACATGAACAATGAAGTAATCACTGATCAGTAGTATGGCAATAAAATCTGTCCACACATGCAATCCACTAAGGCCAGCCACAACAAGTGGAATCTGTGAATCCTGAGGCAATGTTACACCTGCCCCAAGTACACAGACAACCCCCAACTCCACCCAAGAAATACAAATATATGTGAGAGATGCAACAATCCATCCCTCAACTCAGTACTCCCAAAACAAGTCAGTAGGAGAAGGTAACCACACACACCACAAACACAGTCCCACATAGACCTATCACAACTGCAAACCAAACACATAAACACAGAAAAACATTCCCGGAGGCACAAATTACAAACACAGCACACCAACAGAGGCCTCTAAAGCAGACACCCAATCAAACAGCCTCCAAACATAGCACATGCAACACATAGCACACAAAGCTGGTGTGCCAAACAGTCACAGGCCAGAAGGTGAAACAACATGCCTGATACAGTTGTAATAGGTGACTCCATAGTCAGACACACTGCTGTCCCGCACACCAGACTGAACAAGGGAAAGGGTACAGTAAGCTGTCTGTAGGCTGCCACAATATGCCACATAACAGAAGTATGTAGGTCACTCCAAAGCAAGTAGAAATATGATGCAGTCATAGTCCATGCTGGTGTGAATGACCTGAGATGTACCGCTCTAGACTACATGAAAAGAGACATAGATGAGCTATCTGATTATGTAGTCCAGGCCAGTATGACACTCACCGTTCGCAGCATCCTACCCTTACCAAGAATAATGCCATAGTACAAACACGGAATGATCAGTCATAGCAAGTGGCACACTTACTGGTGTCATTCCAAGGGGATCCAATGTCTGTCTGCTTGGGATGTCATGCTTGACAAGCCATGCAGCTGTCCTTGGGATGGCCTGCACCTGTTACCCCTGGGCGTCTGAATATTGGATAAGGCCTTTGCCACCTCCATAGAGCCTTTTGTAGGCAAGGCTGAAAAGACTGACCCACCACCCTAGAAAACATAAGTGGGAAGAAACATATGGGAAATGCTGACCAATGCCAGATGTGTACACCCCAATATGCATGCTCCCGAGGCCATCCCCAGAATGGAGAACATCGATGTCTGTGCAGTGACAGAAACCTGCTGCAAGCCTCCTGACAGCACACCAGCACTACCAGGTTATACCACGTATCATGTGTCATGGCCCCAAAACCTGGAACAAAACATAAAAGGAGGGTGAGTATCCATAGTCAGCACAGACACCCATACGTCCAGGTAACTGACAATGCACAAGGCATTGGAGTTCACCCATGTGCAACTAACTGTAGGCAAGACTGCTGTGCAGTCTGTAGCATGCTACAGAACGCACTCTCACACACAATAACCCTACCCAGCCGTCCTGAAGACACTGGACAGTATGAATGTCCCACCAAATACCAAACAAGGTACCACAAATTACCACATAAGTGGTAAACCATTATGTATGGAAGGAGTAACCAGGGACCTAGGGACACAAGTGGACAGTAACCTGTTATGTGACACCCACATTGCCAATGTGGCTAGGAAGACTGTCTACATTTGACACCGTATCAGGAAAGGAGTCACATCTACGGCAACAGAGGTCATTGTACCCCTATACTTTTCTCTAATCACACCCATAATCTCGTACAATGCCCCATATGGGATGTACCTTACCTGACACCTGCAGCAGTTAGAAAGACCTCAAAGGTACCTCACCAAGAGGATAAAGGGTCTCAAATATATGTCTTATGCTGCCTGGCTGTAGACACCCCAGCTGAATCCAGTCACATACTGCCTACACAGAGGCATTGCATGCCTGTTGTAGGAGGCCATGCCCAACACAGGAGTAATGGACATGCTCCACCCCAGAAAACTCAAATCTATCGGAGCTGTGAGAGTGAGAGATGTCAACCTCAACAAATAATGAAATAGGATGTGCTGGTGGGACAGATACATAATCCAGAGGCTCCCCACACCCTGGACCAGAATCCCACTCCATGTTAGGCAGAGCCCCTCACTGACACTCTTCAACAGGAATCTTGCCAAGTGGATGGATGATTGTAGAGTTACACTGGGGGTCTTCACTGTGTCATGTCCAGACAGAGGCACAGCAAAGCAAATCATAAATGGCCATAATATTCACATAGCAAGGTGTCAAAAGCCACACACACTCTGGCTAGGCTAACAAATGCCCAGGGTGGATAGCCTAGTATGAACCTATGAAGATACAAATTGTACAGGACACTAAGGATAATCCCAAGGCTTTCACAACTGATGGTAGGAAACATGTTGGGAATTCACAGATATGCTCTGAATCACACAAATATCACAAACACACACACATATTGCCAACATACATCCTGACAGGTGCAGTGCAAACCCCCCCCCCCCCGAATGCAGAATATCTATCCCAGCAGACTGCTGGCCCCCTGACATTGCAGATGCTGAGGTAACAGCCAACATCTACAAAGCAAAACACACAGCAGCAATGGTATGAGATGGTGTCCTGGGCTTAGTGCAACATGGACTCCAAGATGAATGGAATGCCAAACCACACTACTGCTCAATGTCAGCCTTACCACAGAATATGTACCCAAAGAGCAGTGTACAACAACAGTGGTCCTTCTCAACAAAGGTGTTGCCTGAATGGATACTGCACACTACTACCCCAGAATCATGAGAAGCTCGATTTGCACAGCTATGGAAAGGATCAGCATGTACCACAGACATAAAGATATTGGGGACCTACTGACACTGGACCCAACTCAGTGTGGCCTTCTCAAGTGCAGATCCTGCCCCTAACCATGTTTGACTCAATTGAAACAGTCATTAAGGTCATTGATGAGGGCAATGTGCTCCACACAATGTAGCTGGACCTTGCAAAGGCTTCTATACAATACCCTACGTGTTCATTATAGATAGGCTCACCAGCTTAAATATAAACCCACATGTCAGTAGAGGGGTTACAAACCAGACCAAGGACAGAACAGACATGGTCAGACATGCTGCAGCCATGTCAGACTACAAACCAGATATAACTGGCATCCCACAAGGCTTTGTCCTGGGATCTCCCTCGTCTGGTATATATGTCCCATAGGTACAGGCAAACATGGAAGGACTGTGTCCGAACATGTTTGCAGAGGACTACAAACTGCTCACCACATATGATCCACCAGCTGACACAAGCATCCCACAAAAGGGCCACATAGAAACAGACAACTGGTGCCATAGCCATGTCAGCAAGCTAAGTGCAGAAACGTGTATAGTCAACCCCCGTGGATATACAGTAAGTGCCCACCAATTACCCCATAGGTGTTAACCCATTATGTAGTTAACATGTAATGAGAGACCTGGGGACACAAGGTGATAGATATCCTGCATTGGACAAACATGTGCTGTAGTGTTTACAGAAACATACCATATACCCACCTAATCATGAAGGCTGTCAGATCTAGATAAGGGGAGGTCATTGTGGCTCTGCAGTCATCCTTCATCAGCAGTACAATTGACTACAATAGCCCCTGTGGGATGAACCTCAGCAGACACCTCCATCAACCGTAAAGTCCCCAACAGTACCTCATCAGGAGTATCAAAGAGCTTGCACAGATGCCATGTGTTGTCTGTGTTGCTGGCATCAATAAACATGCTGCACCTTACACAATCTGAATGGCAGTGAGCTATGCACATGAGAGACCTGAACCCCAGCACTGACTTACATAGGACAAGCTGTACTGCGTGATCCATAACACAGAAGCCACTCCCACCCATGAGTGAACCCCCAGCACAGGCTACCCATAGAGTCACTTATCAATCTTCCTCAATAGGAATCCTGATGAGTGGATGGGAGATGGTAGATTTATCCTGGGTATCACTGTCATGTCACAGGTAGACAGAGGCACAGTATACTAACCATGACATATGTCATGGCAAACTCCACTTACAATGTGTGTTGAAGGACAAACCCACTCTCCAACTAGCATTAGACATGGACTAGGGCACATCGCTAGTGTTTGCAAATGTACACCTATGTTGTGGAATACACTACCAGTGTTGGACAAGCCTGGTTTAATTAGTTCATATCTGAACAGAATGCAACATGGTCAGATGTACACAACTGGCCCCTAACCAGGCTGTTGTGCCCACTATCGAAATGTAAAGCAGTGATAGCAGTAAAGCCCAGGATACTGTCCACCACAGTCAAAGTACTACCAGTACACTATACAGTACTACAGTGTTAGGACAGTGTGAAAGGATGTTGACAACTGTATGCAAAGTATCCCATGCAAACACTGCAGGCACAGTATAATCCTGTTGTGTTCACACACAAAGCAGTTGTACAGTAACTACACAACATGACACACAACACACAACCATAAACGGGTGATAGTTGTTGAAGTTCACACTCATCCACAAATGTGGTGGGCTGCAGAGTCCAACATATGGAATGCTCACACTGGGCATGCTCACACACTTTGACAACATGCCATGGGAAGGCTGAACTGGGCATGCTCACACACTTAGGCCAAATCTCGGTTTAGCAGTTGGACACACATATCTGGTATTGTTATGTGTTATTCCAGGAACCAACCACATTACAGCAGTCTGACCAGTGCACACAGTTAAATGACTACAGAGACATACGTGATATAGTGGATCCCTCCCATATGCAAACATCTTCCACAGATGCACAAGTTGTTCATACAAACAGGGAATGCTATGGCAATAAAGATGTGCAAACAGTCTATCAGCAACAAATAATGTGCATTTGACAATTAAACATATGGGTGTAGAGGTCAACACTAGGCCGTTTGCCCTAGGGAATGACAGCTTAGCCAGAGTGTGCTTGGTGTCTGCCTCCCCACAGGATGCACATTCCCCTTTCTAAACAAAGATGATGTCAGCACCCTATAAGTACAGCAGGAGAAAAGAAACTTCCCAGTAATCCGAACAGCTCACTCCGCTAATGCGTCTGTCTCAAGTGTCATAATATAGTTAGGTAGGGGTTTCAAATCCTGCAAATGCTCAGTGTGTGTTAGTGGGGTTGGTGTGTGTGTAAGTCTGTGGGAGAGAAATGTCCCTTTTGGCAACTAGGAAAACACACTACAGGATTCACATTCCCTTTCTAAACACCGATGATGTCAGCACCCTATAAGTACAGCAGGAGAAAAAAAACCTCCCAGTAATGCGAATAGCGCGCTCTGCTAATGCGTCCATCTCAAGTGTCATAACATAGTTAGGTAGGGGTTTGAATCCTGCGAATAGCAAGTGTGTGTGTGTTTGTCTGAGGGGGGTTTGTGTGTGTGAGGGAAATGTCCCTTTTGGCAACTAGGAAAACACACTACAGGATGCACATTCCCTTTCTAAACACCGATGATGTCAGCACCCTATAAGTACAGCAGGAGAAAAGAAACCTCCCAGTAATGAATAGCGCGCTCTGCTAATGCATCCGTCTCAATGTCATTTGAATCCTGTGAATGACAAGTGTGTGTGTCTGTCTGAGGGGGGTTAGTGTGTGTGAAGGTAATGTCCCTTTTGGCAACTAGGTGAACAGACTACAGGATGCTCATTCCCTTTTCTAAACACTGATGATGTCAGCACTCTATAAGTACAGCAGGAGAAGGAAAAACTCCCAGTAATGCAAATAGCGTTCTCTGCTAATGTGTCCGTCTCAAGTGTCATAACATAGTCAGATAGGGGTTTGAATCCTGTAATTGGCAAGTGTGTGTTTTTGGCTGAGGGGGGTTAGTGTGTGTGAGGACAATGTCCCTTTTGGCAACTAGGTGAACAGACTACAGGATGCACATTCCCCTTTCTAAACACTGTTCAGCAGAAGGCCATGGCTCTGGCACAAGTTGTCTGTTGCTATGATGCCCCTTTGGAAGATGCTTGTGTCAGCTGGAGAGTCGATTATGGTGGCCAGTTTGCAGTCATCTGCATATTTGGACAGCCACAGTCCGTCCGTGTTGGCCTGTACCTCCAATAAATATATACCAAACAAGAGGGTCCCAGGACTGAGCCTTGTGGGACACAACCGTAACTGTCGTGGGGTCTGGCATGGCTCCAGCAATGCTAACCATGTGGGTTCTGTCCTTGAGCCACTGTGCAATCCATCTAGTGACATACGGGCTTATATTTAAGCTGGTGAGCTTCTAGAATGCCCAAGTGGGGTATTGTTGTGAAGGCTTTGCAAGGTCCAGGTAGGCTGTGTGAACCACCTTCCCTCCAATGGCCTTGGTGACTGTTTCAAAGAAATCGACCGGGTTAAACCCGGTAGTGCTGGTGTGCTCTCAGTAGCCCTGAACCAGGCATCTGTTACTGCACAGATATCGATGTTTTCCATGCCAAGGAGTGTTTTGGGTGCATGCATCTGGAGGTTTAGACTTCTGGCGTTGGGTAGCATTGCTCTTAGTTTCTTATCCCTTGTGATACCTATGAAGGTGGGTTTGTCATTTGAGCCCTGCCTAACATAGGCACTATGGGGGTAGCAAGAACCTTTGCCAATATCTGAAAGCCCAGGGCTGACAGGTGCAGGCCGTCCCTAGCAAAGCAGGTAGTTCAACAGAAGATGAATGTGTGAAGGTGTAGTGCCTGTGATTAGTTAGCAGTAGCATATATGATTGCTCACATGGGCACATGCCAGGTAGGTCATATGCACTGTGTCACAGGCAATGTACATGTGAACAGGACAAACAGTGACATCCTGTCAAGTGGGACATGGACATACATATAGTAGGCTATGCAGATGGCACTAGGAGTCCACAGAAGCTCTATAACTATGCATTGCAGGTGTGATCAGTATTCCAGGGTAATTGCAAGCAAACATGCATGCAAACAAAGCTACAGTAAACAGGGCTGCATGTAGTCCATTGTACAACAAACAAGCTGTACCAGTTCCAGTAGGTAACACTGCAAATATGCAGGCACTATGCACATGTACATGGAAATACACGGGTCAGATGGCTAGGGTCCAGTCTCAGTGCACACAAGTGTACAGACCATGTACTGTCAGGATGTACAATAACTGGATAGAAACCCATGTGCTCATACCTGCAGTAATACACATGTCAAATAACAGACACTGAGCCTTCACTCAGTGGTTCCATACTTAGTAGGATGTATGCTCCCTGGCCTGCCACCACAGTGTCCCTGACATATATGGGGACTCTCCCTCCTGTGACAGTTAGTTATGTGTGTTGGGGCTGTCTAGCATGGTATGAGATGTGAGCATGCAGTGCTAGGGTGCTCCTGTGTGTCCTGTACCAGTCGTGTAGTACTGCACACTTATCAATATCCTCAAACATCTGCAATGCAGAGTCTAGTGTGGGTAACATGCCACTTGCAATTTACATGTCCATCATTGTGTATTACTACATTCATTACCCTATCCCCTCTGCTACCTATGTATGTAGCCTTCTGTTGACATCATTACAACCAGTATGCCAACATGTGCAGATGATACACTATGGTACTTACCATGGGTGTAGACAACAGGACATGACAATCACACACTTACTGCATCAGGCATGCTGTGATATACCCACAATTAATTCAGCACACAGTACTGTTAACAACATGATACTATTACTACACATCTATGTGGTCACCCTGTGCATCAGCAACATGTTAACCTGTACCTGCACAGTTGTTATAGATTGCAGGAGGTGGCACAGTTTCATCATATGCACAGGGTGTGAACCTGGTATGCCTGAGTCAGCCACCCATACCACCAACTGACATGTATGTGTATGTGTGTTGGTGAGGGACAGCAGTAGAAGGTGGGGCAATGTTGATGCAGTGTGTGCATGTATGCGGTAGCCCTAGGTGTTGTCAATTTGCATGTGTGTATGGATGCACACAGTTCAACCTCATGGCTGCCATATACTGGTGTTTGTGGACAGCCACAGACTGTACCTGCCAGGTCATACAGATCAGTGTCTCTGGCCATGGACACGGTACCTGTGCCTTTCAGGGGTGCTATGGACCGTATCCAGTACCAACCCAGACTGGGTACTGTCATCAGAAGCAGGTGTTCGTTGACTGTACACAGATCCCTGTCGGGCCTGGCCAGAGCCACGTGCACTTGGTCTCCTGGGTCGGTCTGATGACAGCACAGACCCAGCATTGCTGGGGCTGCTGCTGGCACTATGGGGGTGGCCGCGGCCCTGTTGTCGTCCGCGACGACTGCCAGCTGCTGCTGTTGCTGGCATACGGCCACGTCGACGCCTCAACCGCCCACCATCACCCTGGCTCATGGACATGTAGTTGTGGAACCGGTCTAATATGTCCCCACAACGTCTGTCTATGACATCGGTGAAATCACGGATGGCAGCCGCAATGTCACGCATACTGTCAGTCATGGCTGTGCGACATGCTGCCAGCTCCCTCAGACCCTGTCTGGTGTACCGTTCCATACGTGACTGTGCCTGCATGACAGTCCGAAACATAGCTGAGGTTGTAAGACCTCTGTGGGCACGTCTGACAGGGGCAGTACACCCATGGATGCTCCCACGAGAACCCCTGGACATCTGTCTGTGTGGTACCATCTCTGGGCCATGCCCATGGCTGCTGTGTGGGGAGGCATGTGCCACAGATACCACATTACCCTGGTCAATGCCCACTGTATGCTGTCCATCACCTAGGGACAGTGGTGACAAAGGGTGTATTGGCAGGATAACTGTGCGCATGTGTGGGGGTGATGTTGACAATAAGGTTGGTGCCCTAGAAACTGAGTGGCAGATTAGGTTAGATGCCTGTAGACCGCCAGGGCTCAACGACTACATCTCCATTAAGCCAATTTTAAGGCTAAGATCTCAGTTGTTATAGCATTTTTGTTATAACTTAGTTGGGAAATCTGATATATTGAGAGTTACTACCAACATTTTTATTACTATCATTATCACAACTATCATTTATTATTTGTTATTTATTGTTTGTACATTTATATATATACATATATATATATATATATATATAAAAAATTTTTTGCACATTTTAATGTTTATTAAATACATTGTTTATTATAATTATTTTGATTAAAATATTAAAGTGTGATTATGAACTTATGAATTTAATAGGTTTTAGATGTAAGTTATTGGTGTAGTAGCAACAAGATTTTGGGATATGATAAGTTTTTAAATTAAGGTATTTTTAAATTAAAGTATGTGTGTCATAGACAAGTTTTTTATTTAACTATGAATAAAAGTAATTAGGGTGGGAGGGGTTTTGCTTCAACCTATAGTAACGTGAGGTATGGTATTTAAAAATGGTGTACACTGTTGTTAATTAAGACTCTGATGATGCCTATGTGTTTGGCGAAAGCATCTTTTTATGCTTAGTCCTACAGTTCTGGAATTTATTTGTTTTTGCCTACTTTAATAAACTGCTGTTTACTTCGCTGTGAGTCATCTTGTTGGATTGGCGGCTGGACTTTGTAGTGTTCAGATTTCTTTTTCGATTCTGCCCTGGTGGGTGTCATTGTGTTTTACTTTTTGGTGCGCATTGATGGGGTCGACAGCTGTGTACTGTCAATCAGCTGACCAATGGCGGACCCTGACATACCTTCCTGTGCCATTACACAGATGTCATCATTATCAGTACCCACGGCACCTGACTCAGGTTCCCTGCTACATGACACCAGAGCAGCAACAGAACCTGTGGGAAGGAAACAGGAAACACAGTTTACAATGTCTACACATTACCAGCGATGCACACATGCACAGGTGCACACATGCACAGGTGCACACATGCACACATGCATACATGCACAGGTGCACACATGCACACATGCACAGGTGCACACATGCACACATGCCCACATGCACACATGCACAGGTGCACACATGCACACATGCACAGGTGCACACATGCACACATGCACACATGCACAGGTGCACAGGTGCACACATGCACACATGCACACATGCACAGGTGCACACATGCACACATGCACAGGTGCACACATGCACACATGCACACATGCACACATGCACGGGTGCACACATGCACACATGCACAGGTGCACGCATGCACACATGCACAGGTGCACACATGCACACATGCACAGGTGCACACATGCACACATGCACACATGCACAGGTGCACACATGCACACATGCACATATGCACACGTGCACAGGTGCACACGTGCACACATGCACACATGCACAGGTGCACACATGCACACATGCACACATGCACACAAGCACACATGCACATGCACATGCACACATGCACACGTGCACACGTGCACACGTGCACAGGTGCACACATGCACACATGCACACATGCACACATGCACACAGTTTCACACAATTGTACAGTACTCAGTATGCGTGATATCAACACACAGACACACCTACATGCATACAAAGAGCACTACTAAGTGAGCCAAATAGTACTATTACTATCAACACTATTACAGGAATTGTTAATACACACTCACCAGCATGGATAGGCTGCATTGCTGTTATACCAGAGGGTCCTGCAGACGTGAAGAAACTAATGTCAGTGGGCACAATTGTGCCATTGTTACTGAGTATGATACAGGTCAGGAGTACAACAGTCGCCTTTCACAGGTCAGCAGCTAATATTGAGGATATCACACTTGCACATTAAATACTATGGTGACAGCTACAAACCAAGGACACACCTCACACATGCATTAACTACCAGTGTACACAACAGTCAACTATACATATGGCATATTACCTGCACGTTCACTGTATTGCTGCTGTGTGGCTCCAGCCACCATCACAATGCATGTCTGCTGCTGTTGTTGTTGCTGGCGGACTGGAGCCACTACACTCATGAGTAGTCCCTCCAGTCTGGTGAGTGGGGGATGTGTAGCCACCCCACCACCTGTGGCGACCTGTTGCCTGTGGATATCTGACGCACGCTGACGGACATGTCTGATTAAATCACTGCAGTGATGTCGTACCTGCTCATATGTCCTATTATGCGTGCCTATGTCATTTACCCGACGGACAAGGTCTTGCCACAGTGCAGCCCTCTCCCGCTGATTCTGGCTGGTGCGGGAAAAGAGTATTGCATAATCCCGCACCAGGCTCTGGTGTATCTCCTCATCCTCAGCTGTGGAGTAGGTGGGATTCAGCGGTGGGCCATGTACCTGAGAAAGAAAATAACCTGGTATCAGCAATATATGTCAGCAGATTTTGGCACACATACTACACATGCTACTCGACTGTTATGATACAACATATCTCACATATGTAGCATCTGTCTGTCTATTGGTGGATACACATGTAGATGGCCAGGTATCAGTGCTCGGCCAGCAACTGTGCAACAGTACCTGGCAGACTCCATACGACATACTACCAAACCCCAGCAGTCAGAACACTGATTCAGGTCAAGAGCACCTCCTCACTCTGGGGGTTTGTATCTAGGTACCGTATGGCCTACATCGTCAACTACTGTGAGCTGACCACACACTGATTGTCCTGGATATACATATCCCACCTCCACCACCAGCACAAACGACTATAGTGCATAACATTACAGATACAAACTTTACACTTTGTAACAGTGATATGGTATCCTTTCAGCCCACTGGGCCAGTGGCAGATACAACCCACAATGCTGACCCCTACACAATTGCTTTCTACAGACATCTCCGAGAATGCATGGATCATGCAATGCCATATATGACCAAGACACTCTCCACAAAGGGACAGCATCCTGTCTGGTGGACCCCAGCCATAGACAGATTGTATTACAGAAGATGGAAGCTACTGCAAGACAGAACATAATTCACTAAAGGGAGGGCATGTCTGAGCAGCACTGGTAAGGATCTATTTTCCATCATACAAAATACATGGGCAACTTTGAGAGGGAAATCAAGAGTGACACTACAGATAAACAGAAGGCCTTCTTCAGTTATGTTAGCAACTTGGTCAGGAGCCATCCTCTATGCCCATAGGTAGTACACAACAACAAATATTTCACTGACACCACAGATATCGACAACATTGTGGCAGACAGGTTCAGTGCAGGTGTCACCCCGCCCTCTCCCCCGAAATAAGGCATAGTTATCCCAGCTGACTGTAACCTCCCTGTCATCACAGATGTCCAGGTGAGAGACACCTGCAGGACAGCAGAATACACAACATGGATGGGACCTGATGTTATCCCCAGTTGCATGCTACATAACCTCTGACAGGAGCTAAACACACATATAGAAGTGCTATGTAACACTAGCCTGACTACAGGATATGTACCTGTACACTGGCACACAGCAGCAGTGGTTCCACTCCATGAAGGAGGCACCTCACCATACCAATACAATACAACACAATACATTACATTACAATATAATACTATACAATATGCTATTGCCCCTGTGTCTACAGCAGCGTACTGTTCTGCTACCCTGACCATTGTGACACATGTGGTGTGATGGTACCTGCTGCTGTCACACAGTTACACAGGGTGACTCATATGGCATATTACCTATCTGACTAACATTCAGCAGGGGTATGTGTGACATGTACTCATGGGGAGTCTTGCTTCTTAACACTGTGTGGTTTATTGCAGGGTATGTCTTATCTGTGGGTAGGAACTCTTACCTCCACATGTGCACTATTGCAGTGGCACGGACGACACACAGCAGACATTTAGGTTGTGGATGGTGGGAGGTGTTACTATGGTTGTTGGACATCTGTCATGGGTGTGACTTCCATATGTAAATCCGGGAGTGTTAACCTCTATGTGGGTAGCATATGTGTACTCTGTGGTGTTGTCAGTCACTGTGCATTGGTAATGTGTTTGAGTGCATTGTCACAGTGTTGTACATGTCACTGTGTCCTTCTCCATATCTGTAGCTGTCATGTGAGGTCCATACCATGGCATCCATTATGTGGTGTGGAGGGGTACACCGACCTACATGTCCATACCTGACTCACCATGTCCGCTGACACATACCATGTGCAGGTATTCCAGGGATAGTGTGCCACTGTGAATATCAATGGGGCCACTATTGTACACATTTCTGACCCTGCTCACCCCTGACACATGCAGTGGTGGGCAGCCAATCACATATCTGGTGGTTACTGGTGTAGGTGATCTGGAATGTGGTATGGTACTCGGATTTGACACTGGTGTTCACTCCATGCCTTTGTCACCAGGCACCTGTTGCAATACATCTGTACACATGTGCCTCACTCAGAATTTATATACATCTCTCTCTCTCTCTATATATATATATATATATATATATATATATATATATATATATATATGTCCGTATACATATACACATATATATATTGATGTACATATATTTCTATAGATGTGGAGGCAGGGCACAGAGGAGGTGCGAGTGACAGTGGAGGTGGGACAGGCTGTGTTGCAGGTCGTCATATACAGTCATACCTGTAGGTAGTCAGATCAGTCTGTCTATGTATATGTATCTACATATATCTATATCTGTATGTGTGCATTACATAGATATGTTTGTACAATATTCTATCTACATCTGTCTATGTATTCCTACATCTCTCTCTCTATGTATGTATACATATATGCATATTATATATATATATATATATATATATATATATATATATATATATATATATATTTATATATACATATATATATACACATACATATGCATATCCATATGTTAGACAGGTATATCAACATATTTGTCTACCATACTGTATACACACACTAACATACTGCTAAACATACATAAATGTGTAACCTACTTTGTACATGGCACTACAACCTACAATCAAACAAATTGATATGTGGACATAGATGCTCTCACATACAAATGTATGTACAGCCTTCACTGATAGTTGCTGTATGTCCCCTGCCCTTTACACATCTTCATATACATATGGATACAGACCAATGACACATATGGAAGGTTCACAGTATGTAGACCTTTATAGTATTACTTTACATTACCTGCGTTTGTCACAGCTGCTTGTGTTGCGGTCTGGTTCTCTGTCCTGCTGCTCCACTTCCCAGTTGTCAGCTTTCAGGTAGCTGTTGCTGAACAATTTGTTTCTGTCTGCTTAATTGCAGTTTTCTCTGTCTCTGTCTCTGTCTCTCTCTCTCTCTCTCTCTCTCTGTCTCTCACGTCCTTCTCAGGGTGCAATGAAAGTATTGCATGCGTGGACATGGAGTACAGCATACTTTTGTAGGTGTCTGCATATGCCCATGTGATGGCCTCTGCACCAATTGTTAGCCAGCATTTGCTAATTGCATGCAGCCAGTTGTGTACTGATTGCAGTTCTCACTGTGATTTCAGAACAGTGCTATAAAAAGGTGTGTGAGATAGGCGTAGCCCTTTCAGATGTTAAGGGCAGGGACCATGCTGTTATGCTGTGGACAATGTTCTGTGAGTGTAAAGGTTGGTATCTCTCTCATATTTCCAGGTGTGTTGAAGATTAACATTACTCCATTCATTTCTCCAGTTTCCTGTACTAACTGTGTATGTACACTGACACCTACAACTACTACTACTGTTAATGTGTGTGTGCATGTGTGCTTTCCTTTCACTATTGCTTGCACTCTGTTGCTAAGGCTTCAATAGTTGCCCTTTACAGTCACTACTTGTATGCCTGCTAGGTGTCTTGACTGTAGTGTGCTGCTGTAGCTTTCCTATTTTCCATGTACATTCACACCTTGGAATGCTTGCTATATCTGCTAGGGTGTTACAGCATGCAGTGTGGTCTGGCCATGGTGTGGGCCTTGACATCTATTAGGGTATTTGAGTATGCTGCTGAGCAGGCCCCAGAGACTTTCAGGTTCATCTGTTATGTGCCTCATGGAATGGTACATATCAGTGGGGTACACCCATTAAAATGTCTGGTATGCTGCAGTTGTGACTGTGGGTTAGCATGAGCATATGTATTACTACACTTTTTCTGCCATGCAAGTGGTGAATACTTTCCGGACTCCATAGTTATCATTGCATGTGTTACACCTTTCTGCCTACTGTTTGTACATTTCACATGGGGTCTGTGGGGCATCCCTGTAAGTCATTCACTGTTGCTATGTCTAGGCTATTAACTATTCAAATATGGTGGTGTTGGACCCATCATGTGTACAGATATTTGCAGGTTGTCCACATTTCTGCCTCATAATTTGGTCAATATCTCATGCACACCTTTTTCTGGTAAGTCACTCTGGGCTCAAGTCAGAATATGGTGACAAACATTCAAGTTCCAGACTGCATACCCTTCCAAACATCCCACAAAGTGTAGACCCTGTTACTTTCTGAACTGTCTGCGTTTGTTGTAACATTATTTGTAATGTGTCCCTGGTTTTGGGCCTTTGCTCCACATATTTTATTACTTGGTCCAGATGTGTTCCTGTAAGAGGTTGTGGGGTACGGGCAGTGCTTATCCTGCTGTGAGTATGTGTGTGTGTCTTGCAAGGTGCTATACAGACATTATTACCTACTAGCTTCCAACTAGCATGGCTGTTTCTGTTCACACATTACTATTATGGAAATCCACCAGTTTTGTTAGTAATTCTAAATGTCATGCTTTGTGTACTACACATCTATATTCCCTTTACATTCATTCCTACTGTTACATGATATATTTACTTTAGCACAATGTTCTTGTATAAGAGTCATGGCTTAGTGGTAAGTCATGCAGACTACAGTTGCTAAGGTCCTGGATTCGGGACTCACAGTGGGATTTTATTTTGCTTTTGAACTGAGTACAGGACCTGTCAATCAAAGTGACTAAGGCACTTTTAAGGAGTTGTAACTGGGTTAGCGCTGGTTTGCTGAGCTCACGCAAGACTGGCGGTTAGCTCTGCACACAAGCGCACCTGATTACAACCACTTAAACGTGCTTACTCTTGGCACACCCGCTTATTTTCCTTGAAAGAAAAGAAAATGGGGAGACAGGAAAGTGGTGAAAAAGGGGTCACAAAGAGGGTAAGACAGTAGGGAAACAAGCTTGGGATGTGCAGGAGGGATGTAGGTAAGGCCCATAGCTGCCCATTTCTTCATCAGCAACAGCTGTGCATATATATGTCATTTGGTGTGACATTTGAAACCTTCCACCCCTGAGAGAGGTGTCAGGACAACAATAATACTTGTTGTACATCCAATTGGAATTGATAGGTTCCATGTCCAGTAGACATGTGTGCGGAATGGGCAGCTATGTATGGGGTGTAATTTTTTTTGTGGGTACAGAGTGCCCTTTTTTTTTTTTATTTTTTCAGGTGAGAGTGGTATGTCAGGTGAAGGTAGTCGGTACAGCTGGGGAGGTAGGTTGGGTAGGTTAACAGACAAGACAAACAAGATGCATACAGGGGCAGTGTATGACACGTGTGGGGGGGTTACACAATTGACGGGGATGGAGGTTTGGATATCCAGAGCCCATGAGCCCACAGATGGCAACAGTGTAACTGATATCCCCACCCATAGGCAGTTGCCACTGTTCCTTCACTGCCCAGGACAGGGCTGTGCTGGGGGCTGTGTAGGCGGGGCAAAAGGCATGCCCGTTAGTTGCGCCACCCGTGCCTTGAGCTGGCGTAGGGGCTCAAGGACAGAGTCCCGAATCTCCCTACGCACCACAGTCCGGACGCTACGGAGGGTGAGTGGTGGATCTCCTCCGGCCACACTTGCAGAGGGGGGGGCGAGCCCCATCCCCTGCAGCGCTTCCACCCACAGGTGGCACAGGGCCACCGGAGGAGGGTCCGGACTCGGCACTAGTGCCAGGTGCACTCGCCAGCTGAGGTGGGAGAGGTGGGTCCGCTGGAACCCGCCTTCCCTGTCGTACTATGTTTTGCATTATGTCATGACAGTTTAGGTTAGTGACATATAATACCATTCACAATTAGTTGTAACAGCATGCATTAGTATTCCCATTAATCAAACACCCAGATATTCACACCATTGAACAGTGTGCATAACACATGCATAATTTGAACAGAAATACACAGTCCAACAACATGCAAGGTTAATTGATGGCAACAGGCCATCAGGTGTGGATGTATGAATAGGGCAGATGCATCAACAGACATGCAAATATATATGACCCAACAGGACAAACGTCCAGGGGTGTTAATTGTGATTGCACATACCATTTTCACGTGGAATGGGTTATATGTAGTTATAGGGTGGGGTGAAGAAAGTAATATTAACACCTTCGAATAACAATACATATGCTGTACATTTCTAATAGCTACAGTTATATACACACTACTGTTCTAACTACAGTTTCCTATATGTTAACTATTTCAACTTGGTGATAGGACTGTTAATGCAACATCAATATACATTTTATGGTTCTTCATACACATTCATATCTAGCTTTGTTCAGCTACATCAAGGCTACATTTGCTTTATATGGCTGTGGACAAGTGTGGATGTTTGGTATATCAGACAAACATCCTATCTGCATATTGCAGACTGAGAGCAACATATCCTGATTTTGGGATACACATTCCAGATGCAGCAACACTTTGAACAGATTTAGCTGTTTGGTTTTGAATCTGACATGCATTTCATTTTGTCTTGACTGCAGTATACTTTATTCAGGGGTTATTACTACTGTATTGCTGGATTCATGGCACTTTCTCACACTCTCTCACTTGCTTTCATTTTACTATTCAGGATGGCACTTCTAGGCTTTATTGACATGTTTTAACAGTAGTTATTACAATCCTTTCCAGCAGTCTCACTTCTGTCATGTTTCAGTATATCCACAGGGATATATTTCACACATGCGATTTATCATCTTCTGCAGCTATACTTTTCAGCCTGCTGCAGGTTGTGTACTATTTTCTTACAGGCAGGGCATTTTTATTTCAGGATATATGTCGGACAGTTTCATGTTTAGCTTAAACTTACAGGCTGAAAACTGTTGTAATCAAGCAATACTTGCATACACTTTCACATTGTTACTTGCAGATTTTATTCCTTACTGACTGCACTGCACTCTTTTGCTGACTGTCATACTTTTATATTTCTTTACAGTTACTGGTAGTGGATTACTGACCTGCCTGGTGGCGCAACCGCAACAGCCTATCGCCATAGGCTCTGCGGTTCGCAGAACGGACACCTGCAGCTGTAATATAAATGAAGTAATATTGGAATACACATCTCCATAATATCAGCTAGTTTAACTTTTTACATACATAATTAAATGTTACTTACTCAGTGGTGGGGCGTTGGGTGTTTGCCGGGCCTCCTGGATCCAAAGGTTCAGTTGGTCCTGCTTGCGTCTCTTCAGGTCCGCATGATGGTGACGGACCTGCTCACCTGTCCTTGGAATCCCTGTGACACTGGTGAGTTCATGAGCCAACCGGTCCCACGCCTCAGCCCTGTATGCTCCCCAGAGGACCTGGCCCTGCATGAGTTGGGCCTCATGATTGTGGACTAGGAGCCAGGCCATGTACCTGGACTCCTCAACACCCCACCTCTGTGCTCAAAAGCGACTACCCTCTCCTACTCCTGACATTCTTCCTGCAGGTCTGTTCTACAATCGTTTATGCTGTGTATTCCCGCCTATGGGGCTTATATAGTCCATTTTTCCCGCACATATCTGTGATTGGCCATTTTGGAATTGTATCAACTTCAGTAATCCTGCATTGTCATGCTGTAGTTTGTATTCATTCCTATATATTAGCTATTATTCCATTTCTAGGTATTGCTGTCATGGCTTAGTGGTTCTGTACCTTGCCTATGGTGTATAGTATCCTGGGTTTGAACCTGGCCACTGCTTTTTATTTTTCATGACTGTCTAGACATGCTGAGGGGTGTGTCTGTGTAAAGGCAGTTTTGATACGGCTTGCTCAACGTTGCCCGTCGGTTAGCTTGTTTGCGCGGTGCCCAGCTCCGCGCAAACGGGGTATGCTGCTTTAAGCCTCATTTGGCTATCGGCACGCATATTACGCTCAGCTCAGCTAGGGGCACATAGATTAAACATGTTAAACGACTGCTCAGCTATGGGCATGCATTTTGCACCAGTTAAACCACTGCTCATCTACGGGCACATGCACTCACTCTGTTAAACTGTAGCTCAGCTATGAGCACATCTGGCATTTTTTCTTCTTTTGGTACCTCACATGTCTTCAATATAAATGGGCTATTTCATTACATTTTACATGAATTGTGGTTTTATGTGTACATATTTGTCAGGGACTTGTTTCCTGCTTATTTTGCAAAAAAAAATTGGTGTTGTGGGGGCTCGAACCATGAATGCCTGCTCTTCAGCAAACATCTCTACCGCTCCGCTATTACTTCTTGGCTTACTTTGCATATTTAGTTCTTATATGCTTTCCCACTGACTGCTAACTGTAGCTGCGCTACGGGCACGCCCGCGCAAACGAGCGCACTCACGGTTAAACATCTTTACAATTTAAAAAAATATATAACATGTTCATTTATATTTCTTTTATGTTTATAGTCTGTAGGGGCATGTGTTGTGTTGTGTTTATTCACATTTCTGTGGACTCTGTTGTGGGTGTCTACTTTGGGCACTTTTACACTTCTGGGGGCGTGTCCGCTTGCAGGGCTTGGCCTACAGACACACCCCCTACTGTCTTACACAGACCGTGTTAGACTTAGGTGTGATTCAGCATGCTCTCATGAATATGCAAAGCATGCTGACATCACTCCGTTTAACTGAAGCCTCCGTGTAAGAGTTATAACTCTTACACGAAGACTTCGTGAATCCTGGGGAATGATATCTAGAAATGTTTCTTACACTGCAGACGGAAAAATACCTTTACTTGGCTCATGTGAGATTTGTACTATGGGCACTCATTACCCCCGTATTTGGAATTTACAGTACTCAAATAAAAATTAATAATATATGTTATAAAAAATCCTACATAGTTTGGAAAGGTGCAAAAATCACATTTTCAGAAAATTTGTTGGAGTAAGATTGCAAGTAATCTAAAGATCAGATGTACATCAGTAAAGATTGAGTCTAAAAATCACATTGTTAACAAAGACCATGCTTTATTACTCTCATTAAACACAAATCTCACAAATAATTTTCCAAATTTCCTTATAGCTTGGAAAATGAATTTGAAATTTAGAGTTATTTGCAATGTCCACAGTAATTTAAAAGCACAAAAAGTCCAGTCATTAAAGGACAATTTTTCTGTCAATTGCAAATTACAGGAAACATCATAATTTAAAAGAATATTCTCCCACAAAAAAAAAATCTATCTAGTAATTTTTTTTCCTGAGCTGATATCAATTTGCGGCAGTTATCAAATAATTTACCAAAGTTTCAGAATATATGTTTCAAATTTGTGTTCTGGGGCATTTACAAATACCAAACACCAGTTTCATATGTGAACATTTAGTGGGTGTATTATTGTGTATACCTAATAACATATTGGGGGTAGAGTTTTGAAAATGGTAAACATTTGTGTTGTGTCACATAAGAACCCAAGCTAATGAATATATATATATATATATATATATATATATATATATATATATATATATATATATATATATATATATATCTGTGTGTGTGTGTGTGTGTATTTCAATACACACACACACACAGATGTATATATATATATATATATTTTTTTTTTTTTTTTTTTTTTAACGAAACTGTATTTGTGTATTTGTCTTCTATTACCATGTAATGACTCTTTATTTCACTGATAGCAAATTTTCCCTAGTATAGCTGCATTTCAGTTATTGTATGGCCATACTGTAACTTTAAGAATTACATTTTTCTTCATTGTATAAAATTACCTATTTTTTAACAGAAACCTTTCTCCCCAGGCCTCCACTGAAATGGGTCTACCACAGCCCAATCAAACTACCCTAGCCAAAAAAGAAATAAAAAAATAAATATAAATAAATAAATGATGACATCCTCTTCCACTATGACAAGATTTCAGTAGCTGGGCTGAGATGAATTTCATAACTAATAATGCAGGGCAATATTGTTTCTATAGCTTTTATAATAGGTGATATTTTGAGAATGGTGTCATAATCTAAATTAAGCATGACCAGTGCAGATGTGCTCATAGTAAAATTTGGGTTATTTAAAATAAACCTTTGCATATCACTTGAGACACTGTGCAGTATTACTAATAAGTTTTAATAATGAATTTGAAAGACCTGAGTTAAAAGAACAGAGTTCTTAGCACACCTTTAATATTAAGAGGAGATCTAAGCTCTGCTGGGTTGTGGACATATAAGAAGAAAAGAATTTTAGCTGACATGGTGTTCCAGTTAAAATCTACTCTAAAGTTTTTTAACTGAGGCTTTTTAAAGGTTTTTTCACTCAATCAAAAAGTTGTCTATTGTTGGACTTAAGTAATACTAGTAATATATTTTTCAGTTTCTTCAGGGAGTTCACATTAAATAATACCAAGATGTTTACCTAACCATCTCATTAGTTTTTTTAGATGGAGTCGTTGTATATGATTGCCTTTATTTTGCTTGGCAAGCAAGTTATTCTTGCCCTGTATGATGGAGAGGAGTTATTATACAACTAATCCTTTTAAATGTGATGGGTCATGGACTTGGCTCATTTTGTTAAAGTCAAATCTGTAGTCTAGTTACCAGAATTATTACTATTTGAGCAATAGACATCCATTTTTCTTTTTCTAGAGATATGTTCCTATTTGATGCTTAACATGAAGAACTACAAAAATTGGATTTCAGTTACGATGCCTCCTTTTAGGCCACATCTAGTATGATTGGAGTCTCAGCTGTTCTTGTCTTGATGCATTCATTATTCCCATATGTGTATCATTAATAATGATGAGTATCTGACAACTTACTATGGCATCCTTGACTGAACACATCATATAATTAGTTGCCAGTTTCCAGCCTATATCTTTCAATCTGAAATCAAGACAAATGATGTGGCACTTAACAGAGTTTTTTGTAATGCTGTACTGTGCAATATTGTTGGTGTAAAAGATATTATAGCAGTACAACAACTATTGTCTATCATCCCACTGCCCAATAAGGTACCGAGATAGGATAGCCATTGCAGCCATTTTGTATTAATGCCAAATACTGACTAGCTAGCAGCAGTTCAACATGATAAATAATTCCACCAGAAGAGGATGGTTACTTGCAGGTTGGCATATAGATGGTATATCTTACCATCCCCCAGTCTATCTCATCCAAACAGAATGCAGTCTGTCAAATCCTCCCAGGCAACATGAAACACATGAAGCACCACTTGCTCAAGGCCTCAACTATACACCAAATTACTGAACAAAGAAAGCAGAATTAGAGGGAGGGGGTGCACCAGCAGTTAGCTGTCCTTCAGGCTGTATAGCCTGTTACCCCCCTTTGTTGGCTGACAGTAACAGCTGGTAGTGGTTCTCCTCCTTTCTTGGTCATAAACCATGGGATATAGACAAAACTATAAATGTCTGAAAAGACAAACTTGAAAATGATGGAGGCAACAGCCTATAAACTTTCCTATAGCATCATTCGACAAAATTATATCCTGCAAAATTATATCATTATCTTGAAACAGTTTAACAAATTTTAACTACCTCCCCAAGAACCCTGTCTTAACCTTTCAGGATCCTAGCAACAATCCAAGACTTTGTGATGGCTGGGAGATCAAACAGTTTCATTAAAAGTCTGAGAGCAGACAAATGACTATGCATAGACCTAACAGCTTGCCTGTAATTGCATTTAAAGTTTACTCAGCACAGTATGAGCAGGCAGACCAGCTCATTTCTATGGGGGAAGGCAGAAATTAAAAGTTCTAAAAGACAACAGGGTTGCAGTATTATTGGTCCATGAATGGTTGATCAAACAGGATATCATTCTTCTCTAATCAGCCAAATGTGTGACAGGTTGGCTGTTTCTTCTACCTGGGCCTCTGGACACAACTATCAAAATAGGTGGATCTGTGAATGACAAGGGGCATTGGCTGCTTACTGATTTTCCTGGAGACATGTTTGCCTGAAAGTGACAGATTAATGCAGTGGCTGTGCAAGACTAATACCCTGATTAAGGATAGGAAACATCTTGAAAGACAGGAATGAGGGGTCATCAAAGGGGTCAAGAACTATGCTCACCAAAATTTGCTTAACTAGTAGTTTTTCTGTACCTTTGATGGACCTTAGATTCTTACAAATGGAGTGAGAGAGGGAGACTGATGACTTTGTGATGATCGGTAAAGGCTGCCAGCCTAGCCAGATAGAATTTTGTAGATAATTCTGTCATTTGTAAATATTAATGTAAGCCACAGGCTTGTTCTCTTAAATGTGAAAAGACTGTAATAGATATTGAACTACAAAAATATAACAATACACCCTGCTGTAACAAAGCTAATAAGTCAATTTTTATGTCAAAATTTGGAGTCGATACGTCTAGAGGGAGGCATCCTGCCTATTGTTTTAAGACCAGAGTTAATGGCTAGAATTTGCATGTGTAAATGTCCTTTATTTCTCTGGTTTCTTACCAGGTGAAAAGAATGTAAATGTAGTTTCTGTCAGCCTGGGAATACCAAAGAAGTGTGAAGAATGATGTAATGTGAAGCACCTCTGTGTTATCAAGTTAAAGAGAGAGAATCAGAGAGCTCTGAGCATTTTGTCTTGAAAACATACATCACCAGCACTGCCTATTTCTATATGTAAGTTATTTAGAACTGTGTTTTTTCTTAGAAATAGCTGGGAAATAAGAAGATTAGACTAAGTGTTTTTCTGTGTTAATGTCAGAGCTTTTCTACGGTATTATTTTAAGTATTTCTCTGTGATCTCTGAACTCTTGACTAGCACTTTGTAGTAAGAAGTATTGTCTTGTGTTTTTATTATTTCTTATTAAATATTTTTAAACCTTTCAATGGTGGCTGTTTTGTGTAGAGATAATTTAAGCTCTAGAGTACATTACATGTATATAGTGATACTGTACCAAGTCACTCTAATAAGCCTTAACTGTTCATTCACACTTACCATTGGATAATAATATTGCACAGTAATAATTGGACACCCTTTCAGAAGAGCCTTTGAGTAGCTGATAGTGGGTGGTGGCATCTGGTACTAACTTTTAGACTGGGCAGAAAAGGGGCACAGCTGAAGAACCTGTGCCAGCCTTCCCCAAGAGTGTCTGTGTGGTTGTATATAACTCTTATCTCAAAGTGTGTGTATGTCAGCTACTTGGGCAGGGACATGAAGCACTGGTTGGACATAGAGGGTGCTGGAGGCTTTAGCTTGCCTACTAGGCTGAGATCTGGACCCTATAGGTGTGCCAGTGGGGAGTCTTATTGGAGACCTGGAGAGAAAGGAAGAAAGCAGCCCCAGACTGACTGTGATTTCTGTGTGTTCTTAAGGGAAATTGTACTTTGCTGTGTGTGTATTTATTATCCTTTCCCTATATGGACACCCCTCACTGGTGTTAGTGATGAGGATTGAGGCTCCTTGATTGCTGGGCCAGTGCAGGGGTGTCACAGACTTCAACAGGAATCCTCATGAAAATGTGTCTAAAAGTTATTGTTTTCTTTATATCTGGGAGTAGTTTTATACCAAATGTATTAGTCAATCTATGTTGACTGGGGAATAGGAACCGCTACCTATGCTGTATACCTCTCAAAAGTTGTATTCTCATGTTTATTATGTTGGAAGCACTACTCTGTATCTAAAATGCTGAGCTATCTGGGGGAAACCTTGGCATAAAGTCTACTGTCTGTGCTGAGTAGAACATGACCTCACTTAACCTAGCATTGACCAATGAGTAGTTCTTGCTACAAGTGGCTCATGCATGCCTAATACAACAGTCAGACATCAGCATAGGCCTTTACTGAAGGCCCAGCAAACCCTCTGCTTCCCTCTAGACGCTTTGAGCCCATTTGTCAAACATGTCACGCAGCCAAATGTCTGGCTATCTTTCCTCTCACCTTAAAGCTTCATTGGCAACTTTCAATTTTCTGAACTTTTGATTATACCAAAACCAAGCAATACTACTTATGAAGTGGTAGTCCTCCCTGATAGTAAGAAAATATGTGAGATGGGGCAGGGCTAGCAAAGGATCATTCTACACCCAGACAATTGTAAAATATGTTAAACCAAGCATCTAGTTATTCTAGCTGCAGATACTAACCTTGGATAACTGTCTGTGTCTGATAGCTGCTAGACCAGCCATGAGATCATTCATCCCCCACCATCTGCTTCAAGGATATGCTGAACTCCATCTGGTCAATTAAATCAAAAACATTTACAAATTTACCCCACAAGTTTTATTCATTAACTGCATGTGGGATGTGAGCTGTTATAGCAGACCCAGATTTGGAAGTGGAAGCTACTGCCTGGCCCATTGCTGCACTAGCCTCAGCAGCCTGAATGCCTAATGCATTAAGAGTAGGAGTGGACTGATGACTCAAGTTAACCATATCTGCAGGGAACTCAGCCTCCTTAAGAAGTCTGCTATTACCATGAGGAACCCCTATGACCTTGTCAATAAATAAATCAGGCAATCTAGCTCTGCCATCCTCTGAAAAGGTTTCTTAAAACTCTGCTAGGTTTTCTTCCTGTAGTCTGTGAACCAAATTGTCCCATGATAAACCCTTTGAATCAGGATTACCTTGACTAACAGTTTCCTAATTCACTAATTGGGGTTGTGAGCTTGCCACATCTGAAGACCCCTTTTGGTTCTTCCACTGAAACCTCTTTTCCAAACTGGAGTCAACTACCAGCTTTCTCTGGGCCTTTGGGTGTGCTCCTCTTTGCTGCAGATAGGCCTGAAGTGCCACATGATTGTAAAACCTCCTAGGTAGCCTCGCTGAAAAAGGAATTTGCATGAATGGCAGTTTTCCCCATAGAACCTTCAGATAATTTATGGCAACTATGATCTTGTAGAAAATACTACTATTACTACTACTACTACTACTACTAATAATGTTGTTATTGTTGTTGTGTCTTTCGGCTTTTCCTGGTTAGGGGTCGCCACAGTGAAACTCCAGTCCGCTAATGATTGGCAGTAGATTTTCACGTGCCGAGTTGCCAGCCCTGATGCACAACCCTCAACGAAGGTACACCCCATTTACGCATGTCTCCACACAGAAGATGCTTTAGCTGAGAATCAAACAGGACAACGTCTTACTGTGAGGCGACAACGCTACAGCAGCACCACCTTACTACTACTAATAATAATAATAATTAAACTGGGAAATTGACTGCTGAATAACAAGTTTAGCAGGAAATGACCCAAAAGCACATACCAATGAAAAGAAAATGGGTCCCAAATAATCTGTCTAGCTCCAGCATAACTCTGTCCTTTATGGGGGATACAAGAAACACCTGGGATCATATTTCTCAACTTTCCGTATTCGTTAAGAATGTCCTTGATTTTGGTCTTGAATTTTGCTCTCTCCCTCTTAATCCCTCCTAAAACTGCTGATTTAAAGCGAAAGGTAGAGGATTACAATAAATAAACAACAATGACAATAGTTAGCATTGTAGACTTCTTATAACCTTAAATAATACAAAATAAATCAAAGAGCAGGGGAGCGGGTAAACCTTGCTATATTCAGAAATCAAACACACATCAACTCAATATGCAGCTCAAGAGCCCACATCTTCTCTTTAAGTAAAAGTCCGTTCTTTAATAACACCAACGGCATACAAATACAGTACAAAATACAAGCACTTTCACTTATAATAACACCTTCTCAAGTATTTCATTTTTTTTATTAAATAGATAAATTGTATTTAAATGTCATTGGTGCTATTATAGAATTGATTTCTACTATAAAGAGATAACATTGGTCCTTGAGCTGTGTATTGCCTTGGTTTTTGTTTGAATCTTAGATAATGCATGTTAATTCACATACTCCTATTCTGTCAATATCTCAAGTTAACAATATTCATCTTTTATAGAAATATATGTGTGTGTGTGTGTGTGTGTGTGTGTGTGTGTGTGTGTGTGTGTGTGTGTGTGTGTGTGTATATATATACATATATATATATATATATATATATATATATATATATATATATATATATATACATATATGCATACATACATACATTTTTACATCTCCCTTTATCATATATCTATATATATATATATATATATATATATATATATATATATATATATATATACAAAAAAGGTGGATGTTCTGTTGCTAAAAGGTGAACTGCTTCTGGCACTGAAAAAGGAAGAAGAGAGAGGGAGGTTAGGGAGAGATAGAGAGAAAGAGGGGAACAAGGAAAAATTAGGACCTAAATGAGCCACCTGAATCTATAACCATAGTCATTGAAGCCCAGCACTATGGGGGGAATTCAGTACAGCTTACACAATAATTTTTGATCATGTACACATCAAGGTGTGATGTTCACATGGCCGTGAATAGTTTTAAATTCAGTAAACTTTGCATAGAGGTGCATACTCTCGTGCAAACACAGAAATTTCCTTTGCATGCAATTTTCAGCATACGTAGCTGAATTGTATGCTAATAAAGCAAATCAACATGGTGGAGTGATTCAGTAACTTGTAAAGGAGCCATGTAGACTCCGTGCTTGTCTTGGTCATGTATTCAAAAGCTTTCCGAATATAGACATGGAAAGGAGTCTACACGGAAAAAAGACCAACTAAAAATCCATAGATTTGTATAGAACAGACCATAACATGTAACCCCACATACATTATGACATTATCAGACATGGTGGATGCTAGAAAATTAGATTAACAATTCATTTTTAAGTGCCATGACATAAATGCAGCTTTGCTCCCTCACCCTAAATATGTAATGTACTTGTAACTAATGCGGACAGCTAAAAGTTTATACCCCATAAAACATACTATTCAAAACCTGTATTCCTCTCTGCAGATATATACCATATTAATGCCCTCCCTTGAGTGTACAACATTAGGCTCCCCTTCAGTTTCCCTACCTACACAGTTACGAACCATGGAGATTCAGGGCTGTCAACACAATAAAGATGTAAATGAGATCAAAACTCGTTAGAATTGCTGAATCCCAAAAAACTGTAACTGTGTAGGGATGTTCACTTCATGTAGGCACTGCCACAGTTTTCATGTTGAATGCATGGCAACAGTGATTGATGACATCAGAGGGGTGTGTCAGATTACATTTACAGAGGTGTACATGTAGGCCTGTGAAATGTATAAGTTCAGGTAAGCAGTGCACAATTCACAAGTTCTGTTTCATCCTCTTTGTTGTTTGTTAAAATGTATTGTCTCTGTCTGCTTTAAGTTAAAATTTATTTTTTAAATTTTTTCTCCTTGTTTGCATGAAGTGGCGTTTAGTGCAACCATGGGAAATGGAAGAATGAATGTCAGGTTTCCCGGAGCTTGTCCCATAACTTTTCCTATACCAGCATGTGTATGTGCAGAGTTAGAGTATAGAAGTTCCTGGGTTCTAGTACGGGGTCTGCAACCTTCCTCCACTTTTTGAGCTAAAGGTTTGCATGAACGCAGGAACAGAGAAAAGTAATAACAAGATAGGCTGTGTTTACATTGCTTCAACATCGATGCATGCGGTGGCATGTAGGTGTGCGTTGCGCACAAATGAGCACCAATGGAGTTGACAGTATATTTAGTAAAGCAGCAGATGTTTTTCATAGTTGCTGATTACAGCATAAGCAGGTGATTTTCAGTATGGTAAAGCTATTCAATAAGCTATAAAGCCTCCATGTAGCCTATATTCTGTTTTTTCCTGTATACTTCAATACCATGGGAGTAGAGACAAAGAAATTGTAGGCCTGTAATAAAATTGTGTCAACTGCTTCATTTGTAAGATAAGTCCTGAACCTAGAATGTATTCTTTAATAATATTATGGCATATATTTGTATTTCTTAAGTTGGTACAGTAATGAAGTAAATAGTGGTGGATTTGTACAGAAAGAATCTTAACATGTGACAACAGACACTTATTTTACTTATATGTGTCCATTACCTATGTTGTTTTTGCTTATTCTTCTAATTTTTAATTGCACTTTTTACATCGCTTACCACATAATGCCAACAGTGGAAGAGGGGAATGGCTGTGTTTATCTGGTTTGCCCAAAGCGCGGCAGATGACCAAGGTAGTAGATTGCCAAAAACAGAAACTGGATACACTCAGTTAATGAACTTGGCCATCGTGAAAACCCAGTCTGGAGTACCAGTGGTACTGGGTTCTAGTACAGAGTGTGCAATCTTTGTTTAACTGCTGTGACATTGCAGAATAGAACAATGAAGTGCAACAAATGTTTCCTCAACATTCTTGTGGCAACAGGTATAATTGTAGGACTGCCATACACATGTTGTTGGGTTTTAATACAGCATATTCCATGTAGTATTACTTTTAATGATTGAGAATTCTATGTATTATTACATTTATGGCCAAATGTATGACTGTGGTATACTGTCTACTATAGTCCTGTAAATTTATTTCTGCCATCTGGACCAGCATGGCATTAACTTTGTGAAAAACACATACACAACTGCCTATACATGTAATTGCTTGCCACTGTTGCATTCTACTTGGCAGGTATTTGAAATGTGGTTTACGTTTGCACACTGCTTACCTACATGCAAACAGGTGTAACTCACATGCATGTGCACTTTGTTAACTATTATGCAAATCCGCTGCTCACTGCACTATGGAACTGTGTTTATTGTCCATTTCCTTTGTATGACATAAAAGTATATGTGAAAAAATTGCAAATTCAGGGCGCATTCTAAGTATACTTTATTTATTTACAATACATACATGTGCTGTCACTCCCTTCCCCCACAAGCAGTACATCCCTGAGGTCTCAGTATTTTTTTTACACACGCATATATCAAACACACTAGAAGGTATAATATATAATGCCGTGTGCTGCCTCATGGACAGGGCCAGTCAGTGGTGCTGACAACCTTGCTCTGCTAATCTCAAGCATCCAACTATGTTCAATAAGGGTACTTGTGTTTTTACACAGCTAGGCTTCTACACACCCCAGTGCTGTTAGGCTACTGATCTCATATGAACTTAAGAATCTATGTGCCTGTGGGGACATCCCAACCTCTTGTCCCCCACATGGCCTGCTGATGTCATCTACTATAAGTCCACCTGCAGCCATACAAAAGTCAGACTTGTTCTGTAGTCTGTGTACTTAGATAGGTAGGGGTTCTGTTTTATCTGCAGTCAAGTGTGTGTGTGTGTGTGTGTGTGTGTGTGTGTGTGTGTGTGTGTGTGTGTGTGTGTGTGTGTGTGTGTGTCTGTGTGTGTCTGTGTGTGTGTGTGTGTGTGTGTGTGCGCACCTACCCTAAAGAGCAAGTGTGTATCCTCTAGTTACTGCCCCAATCCCATAAATTGACAGTATCTTGATACATGCATCTGCCTACAGATCCATTTCAGGCAGGCTTCTCACCTTCATCTCTCCAACATGCATTGCTGATGTCATCCACTAAAAGATGACCTGCAGCCATATAAAAATGAGACTTGTGCCATGGCACTTGCATAGAGAACTGTGTACTGTAGTCTTTGCACTTAGATAGGTAAGGGTTCTGTACTCACTGCAGTCAACTTGGTGTGTGTGTATCTCTACTCAGCAGAGTAGATGTGCTATCCTACAGTTACTTTTCTATGGGTATGACTTGTTAGTATTTTGATACTTGCACTTGCCTACACATCCATTTCAGGCAGGCCTCCCACCTTCTTCTCTACAACAGGCACTGCTGATGTCAGCCACTGTAAGTTGACCTGCAGCCATGTAAAAGTTAGATTTATGCTGTGGCATTTGAGTAGAGTACTGTGTTCTGTAGTCTGTGCACTTTGATAGGTAGGGATTCGGCTCTCACTGCAGACAACTTGGTGTATGTGTGTGACTCTACTCAGCAGAGCAGATGTGCTATTCTACAGTTATTTCTTACATGGCTTGCCAATATTTTGATACTTGCACCTCCCTAAACATCCTTTTCAGGCAGGCCTCCCACCTTCTTCTCTCCAACTTGCACTGCTGATGTCATCCACTAAAAGTTGACATGCAGCCATATAAAAGTCAGACTTCGGTCTTGGCACTTGTATAGAGTACTGTAGTCTGTGCACTTAGATAGGTAAGGGTTCTGTTCTCATTGCAGTAAATTGTGCTTGTGTGTATGTGAGCTGTTACTTGACATTACAGAGAGCATTTTACACCAGCATGTGGGAGACTGTTTTATCATATGCTCAACAGACAATGCTGATGTTATTGGCTATATCAGATTATTGTATATGCAGTCATCCCATCAGGGCATGATCACACACTAGCCTGGAGCCCAGAGAGATGTCACCTTAGGTTCATAGGTTGCTAGGCTATTAGCCCTAGGGCCTTTATATGCCTAGTCATGTTATACTCTTCTTCTCTTATTGACCAAGTTGTAGGGTCTATATTTGCAGCACGAGTCTATGATGAACACTGACTGCCCTTATCCAAGATGGACATAGGTGACACCCTCGGGGTAAATTTATGGTCTCCCATCCAGCTGTCTAAGTTATGCTTAAATAGGGTCATTGAGGAGTTCTGTTTTATGTTAACTGGGAGTTAGTTCCAGAGGAGTGGCAATCTCTGGGAGACATATCTGTCACTCCAACATATCTTGTTAATGTCACAGGCTAGGTTAAGATCCCTAGAGCAAGTGAATCTTTTCCCATGTGATTTGTGGATGTGCAGCATTTCCATTAGGACAGGGTCAGAGACTGCTCTGTATGACAGGTACAAGTCGTCTCTCAGCAGCCTATAAGATACAGAGTATTGAGAAAGGACCTTCAGTCTGTCCATGGAGGCCATGTGTTGAAGGGCAAGAATTTTCTCGATGAGAAATCTCTGAGTTCTCTCCAGATGCTGCAGATGTCTGTTGAAGTACATACAGAAGGGAGCACTGTACTGTATTAGTGGTCTGATGAGGGTGTTATAACATCTTTAGTCTGTATGCCATGCCCTTACTTATGTGATGTACAACACAGAACACCTTTCTTACCACTGTGGACACATGGTGTTTGAAGTTAAAGTTGCTGTCAACCTGTGTTCCCAAATCTCTCACCACAGGGTTTGAGCTAAGGGGGGTAATTATAATACTGTAATTTGCAGGGACTTCCCTTTTGCCAACAGGGTGGATAATGCATTTTATTTTGCATTTAGTTTAAGTCCATTGGTTTGACACCAGTCATTTGTATTGTGTAAGCCCTTTTTGTAGTATGTCAACATCGTTGGAGGACTCAATGAGTGCACCCAGTTTGCAGGCATTGTTGAACTTGGTAAGCCACAAGTCATCTATTTTCATCTAGACTTCTGAGAAATTGATTCCATACAGTAGGGGACCCAGCACAGATCCTTATAGTACACCAGTGGTAACTGGTCTGCTGGTAGAGGTGAAAGCCACAACTTTGACTGTAACATCAACTATGATTTTGGCACAAAGCTGGGCTTTCCCCTTTAGATTTCTGACATAGCTAAATAATGCCTTGTGATTACCATTAGCTAAAGATGCAAGTTTAGCTTTGTAATTGGCTTTAGAGGACTTTGCAAGATATCTAATTTGCTTGTTCAAGCTGTGGAGGGTGCCATTGGTCTACTGAGTCAGTTCCCTCTTGTTCTTAAACATTTGCATCTTCTTATGCTTGATGCCCACCAGGGTGCCTTGTTTTTTGTGAGAACCTTGTTTTGATCTGTTTAGGCACAGCTGAGTCTATGCATTTGTACTGGTGTTTATACAGGGCATTTGTGTACACCTCTGTAGAGCAGTCATTGTTGACAGTGGTAGCAGAGTGTTTGCAACTATTTATGTTATCGCTTAGGCTATAATTTGCTTTGGAGTAATTTTTTATCTTTTTTTGTCTTGAGGGTGGTCAGATATGATCTTTAATTCGAACAAGACTGAATTATGATCAGACCTTACCAGGGAGGGTAAAACAAGGGGTAGTGCAGAGACACCCTATGTTGGTGAGTACAAAGTCTAGGACATTTGAGCCCATTGTGGGTGTGCAGACTATTTATTCCAAGGTATTTGCATTAACAAAGTCCAGGAAACTTAGGGTGAGGATTTTTGGGCTCATATATGACTCCCAGTCAATGGAAGGATAGTTGAAATCACCCATGACCAAGGTGTTTGACTGTATAGTGAATGACTAGTAGGTCCAAGTAGGCAGAGTTGTTCTTGTGGTTCATGGTGGGGGACGTATAGCTAACAATGATATGGAAGGGGGTTTTACCTACAGTTAGTTAAACACTGAGTAGCTCTAGGAAGTCGTATTGTTTGACCAGTCTTGAGGTGGATTTATCTTTAATGAAGATGTATATAACTCCAGTCTTGTTTCTTTCATGCTCATTTTGAGGTCTGAATGTGTGGAAGGCATTGTTGCCTTGCATAGCTGGGGAGATCTCTGCGGCCTTGAACCATGTCTCTTTGACTGCACAGACTTTGCCATCTTTCAAGGTAAGGAGAGCTTTCAGTGAGTTCAGTTTTTGATTTAGACTCCTTGCATTAAGCAGCATAACTTTGAGTTTGTCTCTAGTGGTTTTATTTTTACTCTGTAAATTTTGTTGTTGACATTGCCTAATAAGAGGCACTATGGGGGAAGCAAGTAGCTTTGCCAGTAACTGAAAGCCAAGAGATGACAGGTGAAGACCATCTCTGGAAAAGGAACATGGTCTGGCGACCATATCTTCCTAGGCTGAACGATACTAGATCCCCCTGGATTGACACCAGAAGCTAACCCAATTGTTGAAGTCAATCATTTTTTTGTTTGTATTGAGGCATCATCCTGGATGAAGGTAGAATGTTGCTTAGAGCTAGGGACATACCTGCCTGGGACACATAATCTGAGAGCTCAGTCATGTCTCTCTTCATATAGTCCAGTGAGGTACATCTCAAGTCATTCACTCCAACATGGACTATGACAGAGTTGTAATGGTACTTGTTGTTGAGAGACTTGATTGTGTGCATGATATAATGGACCCTGGCACCTAACAGGCAGCTGACTGTGACCTTCTCTTTGTCTAGCCTGGTGAGGGGGACATCTGTGTGTCTCACTATGGAGTCACGTATGACCAAGACATTTGGTTTTGAGGTGTTTTACCTTAGGGGTTTATTGGCTGAGACACTGTTGTGTGTATTATTATATGTAATGGATTCTGTTGGGTCTGCAGTGTGTGCAATAGGTTTGCACTTGGGAGGTCTCTGATCTTTAGGTAGACTTCTAGTGAATACCTCTGCGTATGTGGGTTTATGTGTTGTGAGTTTGTTATGTGCAAGAGGTGAAGTGATTGTGCTGACAACCTGCTTAATCTGGTTTGTTGTTATGTGAGAGAACTGACTCCATATTCATAGCATAGATATAACTGTCCCATAATGTATTTGTTTGGTTTAGAAGTAACTGGCTGTCAGTATACATGAGACAATTGCTATATTGCCTCAGGATGCTCATGTCAATCAGGCTGGCTGGAGAAATGGTGGGAAACTGTCCATCCATTATGGCAGGTATATATTGTAGTAACTAGTAGGGAGTGGGCTAGATGGACCAGGTTTTGCTTTAAGACTAACAAAAAGTGGCTATTCTATGAAGAGCTATGGGTCAAAAATTTTGTCAGTGCTTCACAATGCACAACTGTGCTGCTCAGAGGGCAGTAGTGCAATCTCTGAGCATCTGCAGTAACATGAGTGCAAACCCACCCAAACATGCACTGAAATACAAGCAAAGTTAAACAATTTAGAAAAGTAAACAAAGGAAAAGCCCAACACTGAGCCTTATTCCAGCAATCCCCAACTCCGACAGGTACTTGGTTGCACACTTCTGCCACAAGGGTGCAGGTGGATCTTCTTAATGAAAGATAGCTGGTTTTAGTGCTCAGATAATAACAGACCATCTAGATTCAGCAAGTCTGAATCTAGCTTATGCTATAAAATGCAGAAGTACTAGAAAATCGTAGTCATAACAGCAAACAAACAAACAAAAAAATAAACAGTTTTAAATAAACCAGCAATTTAGTAAGAATACTCCCACAAGGCTGTAGATCACTAAGCTCAAGGTGACCAACCATCCCGTTTTTTCAGGGACAGTCCAGGTTTGGAAGAGTCTGTCCCGGAATCCTAAATGTTGTCTTTGGGACACAGAAATGTCCCGGTTTAGTCTGAATGGTCCTGATGTACAGTAAAAAATATACTGTTTTTGTTTTAAGGGCGTTCTTCTTTAAAAACAGTCCAGTCGCACACACCTGTCATGTCATGTCTGTGTGCCTTGTCGCACAGACATCTTCTTCTTCCTTTCCACCTGTGCACAATTTTAAAGATGAGAAGACATTTTTTTCTTGTGTTGCTGTCTGCATCTCTGTAGAGGTAAGCTTACATAAGCCTTACAAGCACTCATACCTCTCAACTGTACAGATTTTCACAGAATGTCCAGATTTTGGCCTCATATTTTGGTCTGCTTTTTTAAAAAATTGTGGTTTTCTGGCATACTGAAAATGACATTTAGGAAAATGACTGTTGGCTTGCAGAATATATGGACAAATGGAGCTACATACAACCTTTGCATTTTTTTTTTATTTGTTTTAGAGGAGACAGATATTTTTTTTCATCCCAGACTGAAGTCTCTGAATCTCACATCCACCTCCTTATGAACCAAACACAGCACCATTGTTTTTTCAGGTTATGCTCTTGAACTTTGGAGGCTTTTAACAGTAGCAGCCATCACCAGTCTACAAAGCCAAACACATACACATACCCCATACTTTGGCATTGCATAGTGCAGTAAGATTTATATTTTGTTGACTCTTTGACTGACAGACTTGCATTTGGGCATGAACAGCAAAACATAACTCCGCTCAAGTATGTATTATATGTTATTGTGTCAGTAAAATCCTTTTCTTTGTAGGGAGTCACTTAATGAAAGTCTTTTAAGAAGTTCACATTTTGCTCCATAGAAAGGTTAATTTTACTTACCTTTTTTTAAATAAGACAAGGTGTAGAATAAGAAGGTAAGAAGAGTTCCTGGATGACACAGAGAGGTTTAGTCAGGGACACATATAATACCAATCAGATCTAAGCTTATTAGACTAGGAGATATTAAAAAAAAAAAAAAACTTTGGATTCTTTGGAACTTAAAAATTGCTGTTCTATTAACTTTCAGAGATAATTAGAGTGATATTTAACATGAGAAATTTAAGTTAAATAACTACCATGTGAATTTAGTGTTGCAAGGCATGTTTCGCATGTAAGGAGCAGGGATTAGTGTAGGGCTGTAAGCCTATAAATAGGCTGCAGCTTAAGTTTCCCGGTTTAGGGCCTGTAACAAAATGGTCACCTTGACTAACCTTCCTAGTGTGAAATAACTGGTCTAGAACTCAAGTACATAAACCAGAACAAAGACACTTAGAATAATGGGCACAATAAGCCTTCAACCAGAATTCCAGTTCAGAAGGGCAGAGGCTACCCTCTCCTCTCACAAGAGTGTAGACTATAAACCATCCTAATATAAAACAAAGGGCCTTAAGACCAAGTGCTTTAACCAAAACGAAGAGGCTTAGAATATCAGTTACAATGCAATCTGATACCAAACAGATTACAGTGACATGTCTTTTACTCTATCCACATACATCTGAGTGTGGTCATTAGGCCCTGTGTTATCTTGATGAAAAAGCCCTGTGGTCTGTCCAGCTGCTGCATGTGTCTGGTGAGGTTCATGCAAAAGAGAGCATTATATTGTATTATTATTCTGATTAGTTTGCTACAGTGCTGTCATACTATCCTGAGATCTGAATGTGATGGTGTGTCTTATGATGAGAACCATACATACGACTGGAAAACATTAAAGAGAAAAGTTGGAAAGTAATGAGACACTTTGCAGTTCCTAACTTCACAACCCTTACAAGACAATACACTAGAAAGTACTGACATGATGATGCTATCCACTGTATAATTTGGCAAGGCCAATATAAGAGACAGGTACAATTATCAGTTCAACAGCACAAATGCAGATATACTAAGAAATAATGTAGCTATGCACCCTGTGCATCAGATACAAACAAAGCTTTTGTATTTCTGAATCCAAAAGAGAGAAAACAGAGATATGGCACAGTTATCATCACTTGCACAAGGTGTTGTGGGGGGGGGGGGGCAGGAGGCCTAGGCTGACACAAAAGGTCAGTGAATGTGTGTGTGAGTAAGAAAGGGAAGTAGGCAGGCTGAACCATGTAACTGTTGTGTGTGTGTCTGTAGGGATCCTCCATGTGAAAGTAGTGTGAGAGTTTGTATGAACACATCCAAGCTCAGTGCTAGCTCTACATCTTGGTATGTTGGACAGATGTTAGCTGTGCATGGTAGAGTCGGCACTTCATTATTGTCACCCCAGACCATGCAAACTGGCTCTAGTAGGAGTTGCACTGGCATCTCCACGCCAAAGGTCAGATGTAATGCTGCTACCTGAGCATGACTGATGTCTGCTGGACATGCTGCCTTCACAGGAATGGCTAGGACCATGACTCCATGGCCTGCCACATCAGATCATGGACAGCACACTTACAGATGGACCAGTGGAAGTACTGCCACTACTGGAGCATGATCGGGCATGGCCACATTGGCTATCATCAGATGTGGCTGACATATGGCCACGAGGATTCTGTTCTCCCTCCCAGCACAGGTTTCATCATAGACACTGCCCATTCAATGACAGACAGCCCTCAGCCCATCACAGACACCCCATGTTCCAAAGTGTCATTCATCCGGTCCAGTGAATTGGCAACATGGTGAAGGCAGTCATGCATGTCAGCCTGTGCCACATCCACAACCATGAGCATTTGTCAGGAGTTCCTTTCTGAACATGCCTGTGCCTCTACAATGGCCCTAAATTTATGTTGAGTGACACAGGTATCAACCCTCCTGCATGGTACCTCTGCCACACTTGAGCTATGACCAGACTCAACAGGTACTGAAGCCACAGTATCCACATTTACCTGATCAATGTTCTGCCCTCCACTTGTCCAATATCTGTGGGCTCAGTGGACTGGGTAGGTGCAGACCTACTGACTGTGTCTGGGAAAAATGAAGGGGGAGGCTGGATGTAAATCTCTGTGTCAGATTCAACCTCTGCACCCCCTGACTGTGCTTCAGTTTTGCTACCATCATCATCAGTGTCTGATGAGACACTGACATCAGGTGGCACAAGGCCCACACTCCCACTGTCATGATCACCTGTGATAAGAAGGAAGAAACACAGGCATACATTAATACATGCACTACTATGGTGCAATATATGCTAAACAACTAACAGTGCTGCCACTATTACAGACAGTGCAGCAGTACATACAACAGGCCTAAAATGATACATTATGATATTTCTTTAAATAGATCTAAGATGGCGGCACCTCGTTTAGCAGTGGTCTCTCAAGCTTCCGATGTGTGTTTTGTATTTTTGTGTTAAAATTATGGATTTTGTTGCAATTTTGTCCATCTGGGGAGTCCATTCTGAAGTCATTGTGTGTGTGATTTGTCTGCAGCTGCGGTCTGTTGGATTGTCGGATTGCTTGCGTTTGGAGATCGTGCTGATTGCGACGGTTCGGGTGGCTGGATACGAATGGCTTTTGTCTGCTGAGTGAATCGGACTAGATATTGTTGGTCAGTGGGACAGGACTGGTTCTGAGGATGGGACAATGGGATCGTGGTGAGATCGTTGTATTGGTTGAGGCTGTTTGGGTCTTCTGGTGATGGATGCAGGTAGAGGAAGACCCGGCTATGTCATACTGTTAAAATATGGAGTTTGAGGCTCTGTTGTTTGGAGGGAGCCTGACTGAGACTTTTGAATGCTTTTCAGTGTTGAAATGGAGCTAGTGGCAGTGTGAAGGGAGCGGTCAGATGCAGTCAGTGTGATCATGAATGAACCGTGCATGGTTTATAAAACTTTCTGTACCTTTGGCTGGCTTGGACTTATGCTATTGTTGTGTTTTTGTGCATTTATTTGTGTTCATGTTGTATATGTGCTTGTTTACATGTATATGAACTTGGAGAAACGTAATTTCATTCAACTGTGCATTTTTTTTTTGTGTGTGCGGTCTGAATGACAATAACGTTTACTGTTACTTACATACTTACTTACTATCTACAGTACTGACATGAATTTATTTGACTTTACATCTGCAGGAGGCATACATCACTGGATTCCTGATGGCCCTGAAATATGTTAGGCAAGAGGTAAGGGCAAAGCCATCACATTTAACACATTTAACAGGAAGACATGGTACTACATATACTCTTCTATATCTGCATTAACTGTGCATTCAACAGATGTTACAAAGACATGCATCTACAGTGTTTCTTCCCAGGCCTCCACTGAAAATTGGCTTTGTTCCAAGTCATACTTTCCTGCTAAATAAATGTTAAATAAATAAATAAATAACAAGAACATGGCTGACAACTCCAAACTGAGCTTATCACTGTGGCAATCTTCAACCCCCCCCCCCCCAAGTAAAGACATGTCATACAGAAGTAACTTTTATTTGAATTGTTTTACTATACCAGAGTATTCAACTGGTCATATAACAAAGCCCACATGGAAGCTCATCCTGGGACTCACAAGGAATGGTGTCCACTTCAAGTACATGCTGTGGTGCACTCTGTTGTGAGCTGTCTTGTTGGAGGATATTTGCCAGAAACTCTTCTTTGGGGATGAGAGGTGGTTCTGTATCAGGCACAGCCACCCCCCCCCCCAGTTAGCCTTTGGTCTTGGACAAAAGCAGCTGAAATGCCTCAGTGCAGAGGTAATCATATCAATGGCCATGTGGTGCAACTGTTCATATGTCCATCTGTGGCCACCCACAGAACTCATGTTGACAGCAATCTGCTCCCATGTTCATTGCCTTTCTTGCATATTGGGTTGACACCCTCCCAGCAGAAATGTCCCATGTTGATGGAGAGCTTCAACAATGATACTGTTCTCCACTTCACTGAAGGGGGCTGTCCACCTGACTGACATTTTGTGTCCTAAAAGACAACAGGATGATAATACACATAAGTATCACATAACTACCAAGTAACTGTTTCCAGATAAAAGATGAAACATAGTACCCACTGGAAAAACATAAAATAGTCTACAGATGTGAAATACTAACAACAGGCAGGATGCAACACAAGGAGAGTAGCAAGAGCAACATATCCTTATATGTGCCATAGCTATAACTAACCTGTGCTCCCCCGCAAAAGAAGAGTCCGTCTTAGTTTGTGACATAACAGTAACTTTTCTTTGCTCCCCTCACTCACAAAATAATCATGAATCATTTTGCTAATAAAACATCTTTGAAATGCTAAACGTGCATTCAAAGGACCTGTCCCTGATACATTTGTACATATGTATCACACAACTTTCTATTTTAATTTATTGTCAGTCATTTGTACTACTGAAATGGCTTGACAAACATGGCCACGTCATCAGTACACTTCTATCTAATGCATACTGATAGTGGAAATGCCTTTACTTCACATTATTCATTAATATAGTCTAGCATATGCATTATGTAGGTAACAAAATGTGAACATACTTCTGGAGTTCAATACTCCTCTCTAAAGATATCTTTGGAAATATTTTGCTTTTGTGAATTCCTGCAAACATGTACCAAGTGTCCTCACTATCAGTTTGGCTAACTACACATTTGCCTTTTTATAATGGAGTAGATTATTAATGGATTGCATCTGTCTTAGCCTGTGTTTTAGAGATGCAAATTATGCATATGCAACTGCATTGCATGCTAATCAACCAATCTAGTGGAGTTATTCAACAAGTTATAAAGCAACCGTGTAAACTTCCTGCTGTTTTTTTCCTGTAGATTTCAAAAGTAGTGGAGTACAGACACAGAAAGTCTATACAGACAGAATGTTAGGAGCTGCTGCTGCTTAACTCCATTTGTATGTGCTACATACTGCAGGCAGTGCTGTTACTGCTGCTGCCAACAGGTCTAAGATGAGACAGAGAAGAGTTTCCAGGCCACATTTAACGTATCACAACATACGTGACATGGAAGTTGTAGAGTGCTACAGGGTGGACAGGAAGACAATACAAGAATTCTGCAACCTCTGCCGGCCTCATCTTAGAGTCAGAACCTTTACCTCCCCATATATTGTCTGTGTACTGCTTGCATCATAGAAAGCCCTGAACTAACAATGTGGCAACTGCTGCATTTACAAGGGAAGTCCTGAACATGTGCTGTATTGTATAATAATATTATGACATGTCCTTGTATTTCATCCGTTGGTACAGTAAGCAAGTAAAAGGTGGGAGATATGTACACAAATTAAAATAGGATGTGACATCAGAGAGTTATTTGACTTTTATGTGTCCATTAGCAGTTAGAGGGACTTAGGCATTATTGATACCTTTCCAAAGTACTGAGGATCATTGCCTGCTCTCAGTTTAGCACCATATATTTGTAATGGGCAATCATAACAAATAGAAGTTAGAAAGTATTGAGACACATTGCAGTTTCCAACTTTATAACCATCACAAGATCAAACAAGCAGGATACAAAACAAGGAGAGTAACAAGAACAATATATCTTTGTTTGTGTCATAACAATAGCTCAGCCTGGGTCCGTTCTTCCATCAAAAGAACAGTGCACCCTTCTAATTGCCATAACAGGAACCCACCTTTGCTACCCGCCCCCCCCCCCCCCCCCACAAAAAGAGCAGTCTATGCTTGTTTGTGCTATTCAACTAGCCCTTTATTTGATGGCTTCTGCATATCATAGTATCTCCAGTTAATATCATCACACATTTTAAGGTAAATGATAGAGAATGGCTTACACACTGCATGTCTCTGAGTAATGTTCTGATAACTGATGAATGACCAAGAAACACAGAAAGGAAAGTCAGAGCTATATATTTGCAAGAAATAATCATAACAGACTATGTGATAACTAAGTGCACTACATCCAAATATATAAACTATAATACATTTACAAATGGGAGGCTATGCATTCATATCAGTGTACATTCAGTTGCACTTAGTTGTGTGAGAAATTACTTAATTTATTTGCTGCAAAGCTGTGTGGCAAAGATGGTTAAAGCACCCATGCTATTTTCTGAAGGTTTATTGGAGTAAAAGTTGAGATCCAGACCTATTTAGTCATATCTCATGTGTAGTAACATTTTCTACTGTGTATGTCATAGATTGATTTTCCTTATTTCAACACTTTCTAATTTATTTTATTTTTTTTAAGTTTTTTGGAGGGGGGGGGGCACTGTTTCCATGATGCACCACTTAGCACAAATAGTTTGCTAATCTCATTTGTGTGTATAGTGAAAGTACATAAACTGGATGAATGGGCCACCCAGATAGGAGGCAGAACCCAGACAGCCACAAACATACAATGGATGCATTCAATTAATACTATTGGCCATTGTGCAAATACGTTGCCTGGCAGTGAGCACCTCAGTTACCTTGTTTGCATGATGATAAGCAATGAGCAACACTTTCAAATGTTGCAAAACCAAAAAGTGTGCACTCCCAGAAAGCAAGATACCTGTAATTGGTGGGAAAACATCATCCTACATTGGTCTTTGTCTGTGGTAGGCATGGCAGGCATTCATGGAGAGGTTTTGAGATTCCCTGCTCAAAGGTGTGGTGTCCAGGAGTCCAAAGTATTTGTTCGACTCTTAGTGAATGAGCATAAGCCCAGGCTTTTGCAGAGGGACTCTCATGGCTCAGATTACAAGGCAGAGGCATGGAATAGTATGCCCCAGACTCTGCCCAGTACTACTGGTATCCCCCACTAGTGAACAATGTGAGAAGTATGTGGTATGTATGCATCCAAACAGTAGTTATTTTAATATTAAAAGTAAACACACCTTTATTGATTTATTATACAGTTGAATCAAATTGAGGATTCATCTCTCAGCTATAACAGGAAAGTATGCATGCATTAGCCTGGAGGCCAAAACACCAATTCAGTATTAGAGAGCAGCCAGAGGGTGTGAGTTCAAAAACCACATTTCCTAAATATACAATACTGTTAAGTTTTCATCTGTATTGCAATTTAATGTCAGAGCTCTAAAGTAGTGGCACCAGTGGCCTGCTGTAAACTGTAATCAGGATAATTGGAACACACATATATGCAATATATGCACACATCAAGGATGCATACTTTCTTTTATAGTTGAGATATGCATGCTCAATTTGATACAAGTGTATTAAATACCAACTAAGTGGTCTTTAACATTTAATGCTACTAAATTTCTATTAAAAGTATTATTATTATCAAATTACTATATAAAACAGTATTGGTTTAATGCATACATAGCACATCCTTCTCGCATCCTTTACAAAAGGGTGGCATGAGACCTGACAATCGAGGCTCGTTCCATAGTAGCTGTAGAATAAAATAGAAGAGAACACAACAGCATTATGAATACCAGTCTTGACTATATTCAACTTTTAACTTTTACAATTACTCATTGAAATTGATGCGTATACATCTGTAGGTTGTCCCCTCTACTAAATTCCCTGATCCAATGGTCAGGGGTATCCTGCTTCCTTCTCTGGAGTCATCAGTGTGATATCTGCATTGCTTACTAGTGCATGGGATACCTGTGGCACTGGTCAAAGCACTGGCAATACTATTGTAGGCTTCGGACTTGTATTCTAAGCCTGAATAGTCCTGCTGCAGCAACCAGGACCCATACTCCTTAACTAGGAGTTCAATAAAGACTCCCACACCAGCAACACCGGACATGTCTACTATAGCTCAAGCTCAATGTAGAATACGCATTTCCTGCCAGTTGAATTTTATATCCTAATGTTTTCCCACAATTGTACATCTCGCTCTTACTGACTGTGCACATTTTGGTTTTGCAACATTTGAAAATGTTGCACATTGCTTACCGTCAAACAAACACGATAGGGCAAGGGTGCACACTGTCAGGCACAGTGCTTCTGAGATGATAAGGAATGCACAACAGTGGCAAGCACTGCAATTTCAAGATTATTTGGTACACAGGCACTTGTGTAATGTGCTAGTCAAATAAACTATCCCTGGGATTCATGAACACTTTGTGCAAGAATAAGGCTATTCTTGCATGGAGCTTTCCTTGTCCATGTAGAACAGCAGCGCATCTTGCATATTCATGAAGGCACACTGATGTATTTTCTACATGTACATGATCCATGTACGAGTGCAGGGGGTGTGTCTGAGCAGTGCACAGACACTAAACATGCCCCCTGTGCTCAGAAAGTGTCGTACAGTACTTTCTAAGCTGTACTGGCATAATATTAGAGTGCTGCTCTAATATTATGCCAGTATTTCAGTGTCCACAGACACTGAAATATAAAATCAATCATTTCAGTGTCCGTGGAGTCATCAATCTGATATCTGCATTGCTTACTAGTGCATGGGATACCTGTGGCACTGGTCAAAGCACTAGCAATACTATTCTAGGCTTCAGACAAGAGCAAAGCAATACAGGGGGGTGTCATAGCTTCTGTGACTCACCCCCCTGTATTGCTAAAGCACTGTATAGCACTTCTGAATCCTGCAAAAGCAGGAAATGTGTGGGGATAAATCCTCCAAAAGTTAAAAAGCACAAGCACAGCTCCACAAACACACAAAGTTAATAGAGAGCATGTCATGCATCAGCATGAAACAAACAAATAGAAGCCTTAAAGCCCAATCAATGCCAGCATTTCACGAATACACTTCCAGATACCACCACTGCAATTCCAATGTTTTTCAACTTTTTATTCCAATATTACAGGACAGGACATTAAAAAGCTTGTTTAAGTGCTTTCGGGTATTAGTATACCCTTCTTCAGACAAATGGCTTTTCACATCTAAACAGTCATTTAAATAGTCAGAAAAGGAGCCAAATATCCACCTTAAAGAAATATCAACAATATTCACAGTAGATGTTAATGTGAACATTTCATATTGCTTATTTCTTAATAACTATATATTTATATATTAACATATTCATTTGTCATCTGTATATCTTATTAAAAGCAATCGTAATAATAATAAATTCCATTACAAAGATCTGCATATTTCACATAACTAATAATAATAGTAGTCATTATATTTTGCATTCATCTTCCTAAGATGAATATATATGTAAATATAGAATACATATATAAAAATAAAATGTGTTAAAATAGAAAAAAAACATATATATTAATATTCAATATTCTGCAAATTCATTAAATGCCATAGATGTCTATATTGTTAGCTACATGTAGTAAAACTGGCTGCAATGCATGATGTTGAGGGCCATGTGTCATGCATGTCACTATTTGGGTAATGTGTGGTCTGTGTAACAGATTTGTGCCACCTCACCTGTACGTGTGTGTGTGTGTGTGTGTGTGTGTGTGTGTACCAGCCAATGTCAAAGTTCAGGTTTTAATGTACATATGTTGTTTTCCCCTCATGGGTGGTGATGGGGTTCGGGGTACCCCCTTTTGGAAACTGATGTCATTATCTCTGCAGACTCTGACAATGATGATAGGAATACACAGGTGGGGTTGTCAGGGGCTGAATCTGTGCCATTGGTTGGCATCCCACTCTTGTCCACACCATCCGCACACACAGTGACAATGCCCACAAATACCCCATCACCAGTGGCCACAGATGATGGACAGTTGGTAGGTGGAAGCATTAAACAGGCTAGAGTGGTGATGATGGCAGGTGTGAGTGTAGACACTGGCCATAGCCAGAGTGCAGGCAAGGTCCCACACAGGGGGATGGACAGGGGTGCTTGCAGGAGGAACACTGCTCATCAGGCCACTGTTGCAAGAGCCACAGAAGGAGTCACCAGATGCATGTTCTGGGCTGTCATGGATGCATTGGCACATAGTGAATGCCACACCACACAAATACTCAGGGTGGTGGATGCAACTCTCCTTGATTACGTGGTGACATGCATGACCTTGTTGAGGCCACACATCATAATACTGAGGTCATGAATAGATAGTGGGGTGAGACCTTGGCAATCCTCGGCCGTGGCATGTCTGTGCTAGAGTATGTGGTGGGAGATGGGCATTGGCCATGTGAACATAGGTCATCACCAACAGCAGCTGAGAGTCTATGGGGCCGTGCACCTTCACACTCCCTTAGTAGCAGTGACACCAGCACTACTGAGGGGGGGGGTTGCAGTCCACATCACACCAGAGCAGGCCATGGCCATGTGGTCCTGTCCAGTCTTGTCAGGAGCAAAGATCCAGCAGACAGCAGTCACCAGCAGGAAGGAGTACTGCATCTAGACTTGGGCCTGGTGGTGCCAGTGATACCTCTGCTAGGACCAGTACCCATGTCCATGGCTGGAGACCATGACCTGGACACCCTGCCATGTACAGTACACAGCTGTCCAATGTACCCCTGTGTAGGGCAGACACATGGTGTAACTGTGTGCATACATACAAACACAAACACCTGTATGACAGGCAGGTCACCTCCAGACACACACAGCACCTCTGCACAGCCAATCTATTGGAGACCCCTCCAAACACACACACACATATGATGTCAACTGTATGACCCAGCCTAGGCCTCTGGCAAACCCACACCACACCCTGTGCATACAATGATACCTATGCCACATCCCTGTCATCCATACCATTGATGCAGGCACATGCTAATATGGGTCTGATGCACAGGGTGACTATAGTACAGTGTAGCTATGTAATACTATGTAAGCTTCTGTCTGCTTGCATTTGTTATGGGTATACATACAGGTGTATGTACCTTATTAGCCAGGATGCATTATTGGTGTTAGTACCACTGATGGAATGTAGTCTGACATGCTGTATTCTGTTTGTGTTCCAGGTGTCTGTATGTCTGTAGGCTGTGGCCCTGCAGACATTCCCAATAGGGAGTATGTCAGACTGGGAATACATTGATCATGTCATAGGCAAGGTACAGCTTTATATGTACATGTACCAGGTGTGTATGCATGCAACAGTATTTGGTGGACACTGTTGTCAGAAGGTGTGACCTTGCATAAATACCCCTTGTCACAGACAGGTAGTCTTCAAACATGTCAGCTCAGTGTTTTGTACTACCACAGGCTCATACATACAGAACAGGTTACTGCAGTACTGTCAGCAGGTCCCTCACAAGCGTAGCCATTACATTAACTGCAACAGATTCACCTGTCAACACCTGTTGGCCCTGCCATTTCTTTACCATACACTCAACCCTGATGCAGTAGATGAGGCCATGCACGATACTGTGTATGACAGGTCTGTGGTATGTATTCCTGAGTCTACCAGGTGGAACAGGGAGATAAAATGGTATATCCTTTGCATACACACAGTAAGGACTGACACACAGGATGTGCACATAGTAACATAAACACAGTTGGAAATATACAGATTAGTAAACCTTCACTTCTACCATTATGTACTGTACTACTACATACACACGTCATGCCTCACATAGATTATGTGCATGGGACATAACACACTACCTCTTGCAACATGTAATGTTCTGAATGCCTCAATGGATGGTGAAATAACCCACCAGATATAGGATGTGGAGGCATGTATTGCTCCTGCAAGCCTGGAGTTGTGATGCTGTAGCAGACATTGTGTCAGCATAATGTTTCAGTCAGGTATGATGCATGATCCTGACATGTGTATCACTACCCTCACTGTGGCCAATTTGGCAACAATATTGCATACATGGGCATTGTTAAGGGACATACACAACATATACTTTGCAAAAAAAAAAAAAGGTCTAAGCTTGTGTCCTGCCTTTCCTGTTACTAGTCTAGTCGAGATACAGCTTTGATGTATCCAGGACTGTTTGTTAAGCTTCTGAGCAGTGCCAAAAAATCTGCTCTTCAATTGTTCCCTTAGAACTGCTAGTTCTCTCCTTTCCTGCACTTTTACTAGCTTATTAGTCAACCACTTTACCAGACTTCTTGTAGCAATTATTGTAACACAAAAAAGTGCTACCAGCACTAAATGTTCTACAAGGAAACAGCTCCAGTACTTATTATTAATGCCCACCCCTCCTGGCATGTATAAATGTCAGTTCTTTGTGGTTTTTCCTATTAATCTGGTGAACTTGGGCATCCTGAGGCAATGTAGCAACTGCCTCATGTATACTGATAACTCTCTCCTCTTACCTCCCAACACTCAGACTTGTGAGAGATGCACTTATATATCCAAATTGAAAGCCATGCACTCTCCAGCCAAGACTGGAATAGCTGGCCAAGAAAAGAATGTCAACACTTGCACCAAACCACATGGAGCACATAGCCCTCCAAAAAACACCAACATTGCTTTCACATAAAAACACAAACCACACACCCACCTTCATGGAGGCTCTCATTAAAACTCTACCCAAACAGCAGAGGCCTCCAAGGCAGACACGCACTTGACCACAACACAACACCAGTCATGAGACACATAATTCTCTAAACAGTGTGCCACTCAACCAAAGACCCTACAGCAAAACAACATGTCCAACGCACTAGTCATAGGTGACTCGATAGTGAGGCATACCGATGTCCCACTCACTAGATTGAATAAGGAGAAAGTAACAGTCAGCTGCCTGTCAGGTGCCAGGACCCACTACATAACGCATGCACTCATGTCCCTCAACAAAAATTACAAATATGACTCTGTCATTGTGCATGTGGGTGTGAATGACCTGAGACATATCTCCCTGGACTACGTGAAAAGAGACATGGAGGAGCTCTCAGATTACTTAACCCAGGCGGGTATGACCCTAGCCCTGAGCAGCATCCTACCATCACCCAGATGATATCACAGTACAAGCAGAAATTGATTGATTTCAACAACTGGCTAAGTTTCTGGTGTCACTCCAAGGGGATCCAGTGTCTGCCTGGGATGACATGACTGACAGACCGCGATGCTTTGCCAGAGATGGCCTGCATCTGTCACCCCTAGGCTTTCAGATACTGGCCAAGGCTCTTACCACCCCTATAGTGCTTTTTTAGGCTGTGTTCCAAAGACCAAATTACCACCATAACAGCTACAAACAAATGCAATCTGAGGGTCATGCTGCTAAATGCTAGAAGTGTAAATTTCAAAATGCACTCATTTGAAGCCCCCTTTAAAATGGAGAACATCGACATTTGTGCTGTAACAGAGACGTGGTTCAAAGCAGCAGAAGGCAACCCTACACTACCAGGCTATAACTCATTCCACACCTTTTGGCCCAAGAACTTGGACCGGAGCTCCAAAGGCAGTGGTGTTTCCATTTTCATAAAGGATGTGCACACCTCCAGAATGGTAGCCCAACATAACACATCAGAGATACTTTAGGTTCAGCTAACATTCTGTAAGACAGCGATTCAGGTCACAGCCTGCTATAGGTCCCCAACCATGTCCCAAGATGCATACTCTATGTTCCTAAGCACCCTGGAGAATATTAGGGTCCAACCTAACACTCTCATACTGGGCGACTTCAACTATCCTTCCATTAACTAGGAAAACTACTCATGTAGCAATACACTTGCCCAATGTTTCCTGGAATTCATTAATTCCAATGCCCTGGACCAGCTTGTTTGTATCCCATCTAGAGGTAGCAACAACCTTGACCAGGTCATTACTAATATGGGCGACCGTTGCTCTACACCAATATTCAACTCCTCCCTGGTTAGATCTGACCACAAACTACTCACCTTGGAAATCCACATCCCTCCCACCTCTCTGCAAAGGTAAACACCATGAAAAACTTCTCCAAAGCTAACCTTGGGCTCCTAAAAACAGAGGTGGCTAACTTCATGGCACCCATGCAAATGGAGAATAGTTGCATGACCGCCGAATCATACATCAGTGCACTGTATGGACATGTACACAAATGCATGGATGTCGCCATAACCAATAGAACCAAGACGCTCTCCTCCAAATAAAGGAAGCCAATCTGGTGGTCCACTGCCATAAACAAACTCTACAACAGAAAAAAGAAACTGATGCAGAATAAGCTGAAGTCCCAAGACTGGGAAAACTCCCTTACTAACCTCAACAAAAGGTTGAGATCCCTCATTAAATCCTCTAAAGCTAGCTATGAAAACAGAATTACAGCAGATAGTAAGGACAACTACAAGGCCTTCTATAGTTATGTAAAGAATCTCCACAGCAATACCCAGATTTGCTCTGAGCTACTGCACAATGGTAACTCCTATACCAAGCCAACAGAGATTGCCAATATACTGGCCGACAGATTCAGTGCCAACTTTACCCCTCCCCAAAGGACCAATCGCAATACCACTAGCTTGCCAGGCACAAAGTATTACTGCTGTACAGGTTAAAACAGCACTGTTCAAGGCCAAGAATACAGTTCCTATGGGAGCTGACAATATCCCTGGCTAGGTTCTACATGAACTAGAATGTGAACTTGCACCACACCTGTGTGCCCTGCTCAATCACAGCCTCACCTCAGGATTTGTCCCTACTGAATAGTGTACTGCTACAGTCATCACTCTCCACGAAAGAGGAGTGACTACAGAACTATTGCCCCATTAGCCTGCCAAGTCTGATATGCAAAGCTTTGAGATGCATCATTGTGGACTGAATAGACAAGGATATAGGGAATCTACAAACTCTGGATCCTACACAGTTTGGTTTTGTGAAGCATAGATCATGCCTGCTCAACCTGGTTGACTTTTTTGAGTCAGTCACCAGAGCTGTTGATGAAGGCAAGGTGGTTCATGCAGCCTATCTTGATCTGACCAAGGCATTTGATATCATTCTCCATGCAGGAATCAGAAAAACTCACTAAGCTAGGGATCAACCCCTATATCACTAGGTGGGTTGCAAACTGGCTCACAGATAGAACCCACAGTGTGAAAGTAGCTGAATCCAAGTCAGACTGCTGACCAGTCATGAGTGGAGCCCCACAGGGTACAGTCCTGGGTCCTCTCCTGTTTGGTATCTACTTCTATGAAGTCCAGGCCAACACAAAGGGACTTTGGTTGACAACATTCGCAGATGATTGCAAGTTGGGAGCTATTATTAACTTCCCAAGTGATGTTGACATCCTGCAGAAAGGCTTCACTGAGAACAACAACTGGTGTCAGAACCATGGCCTTAAGCTCAATGCCAAAAAATGTGTCAACATCCCCTTTGGGAACAACTCTGTTCCCTTACATTACCACATCAATGGTAGTCCACTGAAACAAAGAAGGCAATTTAAGAGATCTGGGAGGTCAACAGCAACCTCTGTTTTTACCACCACATTGCCACCGTGGTCAGAAAGTCCTTCTATGTGGCACATCTCATTACTCAGTGTTTTGCATCCAGGAAGAAAGGGGTCATTTTCTCCCTCCACTCTTCCCTCATTAGGCCAATCATTGAGTACAATGCCCTATTTGCCATTTATCTCACTAGACACCTGCAAGAACTGGGGAGTCTGCAAATGTACCTCATAAAGATGATCCTAGGCCTTAAACACATGTCCTACATGGACAGACTCAAAAAACTCCAGCTATTCTCTGTCTCATATTGTCTACTAAGAGGTGATCTCTGCTTGACTTAGAAAGCCATGTCTGACCCAGTTCTGTTAGAAATGCTACATCTAAAGAAATCCCAATCTCTCTGCACCACACACTCCAGAGACCTTAACCTCATTACCACAATCAACAGAACATGCTGGTGGGACAGGTTCATAACCCAAGGACTCCCCATGCTATGAAATAGACTTCCCATACATGTCAATCAGAGAACCTCACTGGCCCTCTTCAAGAGAAATCTTGATGAATGGATGAGAAATAGAAAATTCACCCCAGAGATCACTCCAGTGGCTCTACTGAACAGAGGCACTGGGAACTAATGTCTGGTGGCATGATGCCAGGGTAATCTTATGAGCTAGGCTTGTAAAGGCTCCAGGGCCATTAGCCTAGTACGCACCTATGAAGCTATGACCCTAAACATCTGGATATTCCATAGACATGTATACAGAAAACTAGTATGGCCTGCACAATGGTTTAACATGCTGCATGTGAGGCAGATGCCGTTACCATGCTATATAAAGTAATGCCAAAAGGAGGTGGTAATCAGGCGTGGATGGTAAACCAATCAAAATGGTATCAGCAAAATAAGACATGATCTTCATACAAAGGTGCACACACACACACACACACACACACACACACACACACACACACACACACACACACACACACACACACACACACTTGCCAGCAGTGAGATTAGAGCCCCCTACCTATCTAGTTATTTCTACTCTATTGTTACACAGTTATTAAACGCGCCCGGAGCTTACATGATTTCTCTTAGTCCCAAGGTACTTCTAAGGTGAATGACATCAGCAGGCCTAGTAAAGTAGGGTGATGGGACATTCACACACACAGACACACACACTCACTTGGCAGTATTGGGATTAAAATCCCTACCTATCTAATTATTTCTACTATATTGTTACGCACTTGCCAGTATTTGGATTAGAATCCCTACCTACCTAGTTATTTCTGCTATAGTGTTACACAGTCATCAGACATGCCATGGAGCTTACATGATTTCTTTTAGTTCCAAGGTACCTCTAAGGTGAATGACATCAGCAGGCCTACTAAAGTAGGGTGATGGGATATTTACAGGTTTGTACACAAATGAAAATGGTATAACCAACACAGTATATGATTCTCTCTCTCTCACACACACACACACACACACACACACACACACACACACACACACACACACACACACACACACACACACACACACACACACACACACACACACACACACATACACACACACACACACACACACACACACACACACACACACACACACACACACACACACACAGAGTATTGAGATTAGAACCTCTACCTATCTAGTTATTTCTACTATAGTGTTAACCAGTTATCAGATGCACCACACAGCTTACATGATTTCTCCTAGTCCCAAGATACTTCTAAGGTGAATGATATCAGCAGGCCTAGTAAAGTAGGGTGATGGAATGTTTACAGGGTGGTACATAAATCAAAATGGTATAACCCACACAGTATATGATTGTCACACAAACACACACGCGCACACACACACACAGACACACACACACACACACACACACACACACACACACACACACACACACACACACACACACACACACACACACACACACACATACATGCAAACAGTTGCCAGTATTGAGATTTAAACCCCTACCTATCTAGTTATTTCTACTATAGTGTTACGCAGTTATCAGATAAGCCACAGAGCTTGTATGATTTGGTACTTCTAAGGTGAATGACATCAGCAGGCCTAGTAAACTAGGATGATGGGACATTTACAGTGTGGTACACAAATCAAAATGGTATAACCCAGTCAACATATGATTTGCACACACACACACACACACACACACACACACACACACACACACACACACACACACACACACACACTTGCCAGTATTGAGATTAGAACCCCTACTTATGCAGTTATTTGTACTATAGTGTTACGCAGATATCACACATGCTACAGAGCTTACTGGGCTGACAACTGGCCAATAGTGCTGATAAATGCACAGCTGAGGTAATCTGTTACAGGTGCCAGAAAGTCTGCCTTCAGTTTTTCCCTTAGATCTGGCTAGTTCTTTCTTTCCTGCACTTCAAATTGCCTAATAGCTTTGCACTTCAACAGGGTTATTTTTCAAGTATTCTAGCACACCTGAGAGCCATCAGCAGTAGTCGTTCCTCACAGAACTAGCTCCAGTACTTAGTTATGATCACCCCTCCTGGCATGATTAATGTGCAGTTCTCTGTGTTTTTGCCCATTAATCTGGTGCACTCGAGCATTCTGAGGAACTGTTGCAACTGTCTTATATACACAGACAACCCTCCCCTCTAAACACCCAACACCCAGACTTGCAACAGATACCCCTATATCACCAAATTGGAAGATATGCAATCTCCAACGAAGACTGGACTAGCTAGTCAAGACGAGAAGGGTCAACACCTGCAGCACACCACATGAAACACATACGCCTCCAGAACACACACTATCACAGCTCTGACATACAAACAATAACCACAAACCCACCTTCACAGTGGCACTCAGTAGGTATTTACCCAAACAGTGGAGACCACTAAGACAGAATCCCACTTGACTGCCACAACACAGCACAAACCACAGGACACATATCTCACCTACACAGTGTGTCCCTCAACCTAAGCCCCAAAGGTTAACCACCTTGCCTGATACAGTAATCATAGGTGACTCAATTATGAGGCACACAGATGTCCCACTCACTAGTTTGAACATGGAAGAGGTAACAGTCAGTTTCCTAACAGGTGCCAGAATCCAACACATAACACACTCAGTCAGGTCACTCCACAACAACTACAAGTATCACTCTGTCATTGTCCATGTGTGTGTGTGGATGACCTGAGATGTACATCCATGGACTATATGAGAAGAGACATGGTGGAGCTCTCAGATTATGGTTGTCAGGCAGGTATGGCAGTAGCCCTGAGCAGTATACTGCTGTCACCTTGAATTATACTGCAGTACAAACAACAAATGATTGACTTCAACAATTGGCTTATGTGTCTGGTGTCATTCTCATGGGATCCAGTATCTGTGTGCTTGGGATGGTAAGATTGACAGACCGCGATGGCTTGCCATAGATGGCCTGCATCTGTCATCCCTGTTTCCAGGTACAGGCTAAATGTCTTTCTACCCCTATAGTGGCTTTTTCGGTAGTGTTCCAAGTCAAGTTACCACCATAACGGCTACACTTATATGCACTCTGCAGGTCATGATGCTCAACACTAGACATCTGCATCTCGAGATGCAGCCACTCGCAGCACTCCTCAAAACGGTGAAAATTGACATGTGTGCTGTAATGGAGACCTGTTTTACAGCAGCAGATAGCACCCCTGCACAACCAGCCTGCAACTCATTCCACACCTGTCATCCCCAAAACATGGACCATGGCTCCAAAGGCAGTGGTGTCTCCATACTGACAACAGATATGCACACATCCAGAGTAGTATCCCAGTATAATGCATCTGAGATATGTCAGGTACAACTGACATTGTGTAATAGTGCAATTCAGGTCATAGCCTGCTATAGGTCCACATCCATGTCCCCAGACTCTTAATCCACATTCCTCAACACCCTGGAATCTATCAAGGTCCAACCAGCACTCACATACTAGGAGAGTTCAACTACCCCTCCATCAAGTGGGATAAATACTCATGCACCAATACACTGGCCCAATGTATTCCTGGAATACATCAGTTCCAGTGGCCTGGACCAGCTCATTCTGACACCCAGTAGAGGAAGCAGCATCCTTGATCTGTGTTGATTACTAATATATAGGACCATTGCTTGACAGCAGTAGTCAATCACTACCTGGTCAGATCTAACATAGAGCAATCACCATGGGAATCCACATTTCCCCCAACCCACTGCAAAAGCAACCACCTTGAACAGCTTCTCCAAAGCTGACTTTGGACTCATAAGAACAGATGTGGCTAACTTTACATCACCCATGCCAATGGAAAATACATGCATGACTGCTGAATCATACACAAATGCACTGTACAAAGATGTACATCAATGCATGGAACTAGTCATACCCAACAGAACCATGACACTCACCTCCAAACACTGGAGGTGAATCTGGTGGACCCCTGCTATTAATAACTTGTACAACAGAAGGAGAAAACTGTTGCAGAAAAAGGTAGACTCCCAAGAGTGGTATAGCACCCTTATTAGCCTCACCAACAACTTGAGATCCCTCATGGAATCATCTAGATCTGCCTATAATGGCAGAATTGCAGCAGACACTGATAACAATCACAAATCCTTCACACCAATACCCAGATGTGTTCTGAGGTACTGCACAATGATACCTCCTATATTGTGCAAAAAAAGATATTGCCAAAATTCTTGCCAACACATTCAGTGCCAGCTTTACCCCTCTCTCCCCCCTAGGGAAACAGTCAAAATGGCAGAGGCATGCCAGGCACCCAGATGTACTCCACCCAGGTTACACCTGCATTGTCCACAGGCAAGAAAACAGCTTCCATTGGACCCCAAATAATCTCAGGCTGTGTTCTACATGAACTACAGAGAAACCTGGTACCACATATGTGCGCTCTATTCAGTCACAGCCTCATCTCAGGATTTGTCCTTCCCAAATGGCACACTACTACAATCATCCCTCTCCATAAAGGTGTGGCAACTACAGACCCTGTGAATTGTCAGTCCATTAGCTTTATGTGTCTGATATGTACAGCTGTAGAGTGTATCAGCAGGGACCTGATCGACAAACATATAGGTAATTTCCTTACCCTGGACCCCACACAGTTTGGCTTTATGAAAGGGAGATAATGCCTGCTCAACCTGTTTGGCTTCTTTGAGTCATTCACCAGGGCTGTGTATGACAGTAAGACACTGCATACAGCCTACATCAATCTGGCCAAGGCTCTTGACACCATTCCTCAGTCAGGAATTGGGGATGAGTACACCAAACTAGGCATCAACCCTTATATCACTAGGGGGGTTGCAAATCAACTCAGAAATAGAACACACAGTGTGAAAGTAGTGAAATCCAAGTCAGACTTTCAGCCAGTCACAAGTGAAGTCTCACAGGGGTCAGTCCTGGGTACTCTCCTGTTCAACATCTACTTCTCAGGAGTCCAGGCCAACACAAAGGAACTCTGTCTGACCAAGTTCACCGACAACTACAAGCTGGGAGCCATCATTAACTCCATAAGTGATGCAGGCATCCTACAGAAAGGCTTCACTGAGACCACTGACTGATGTGGAAACCATGGCCTGAAACTTAACACCACAAAATGCATCATCAGCCCCTTTGGTAAACTCTCAGTTCCCCCTAAGTGCCACATCGATGGAAGCCCACTGAACACTGTATGCGTTATTAGAGATCTGGGGACACAGCTTGACAGCAACCTCTCCTTTAACCACCACATTGCCACTGTGGTCAGGAAATCCTTCTATGTGGCACATCATTAACAAGGGTTTTGCATCCAGGAAGAAAAAGGTCATTGTCTCTGTGTACATTTCCCTCATTAGACCAATCATCACGCATAATGGCCCATTTGGCATGTACCTCAGTAAACACCTGCAACAGCTGGAAAGACCACAGAAGTACCTCACAATGAGGATCCTAGCATTCAACATATGTCCTACACAGACAGACTCAAAAGACTCCAGCTATTCTCTGTCTCATATCACCTACTTAGAGGTGAGATCTGCTTGACTCGCAAAGCCATGTCTGACCCAGCTCTTTTACAAATGCTGCATCTAAACTCATCCCAATCTCTTTGTACCACACACTGCAGGGGCCTCAGTCTCATTACCACAGTCAACACAACATGCTGGGGGGGACAGGTTCCTCACCCAGAGACTCCAAATACCCTGGAATAGACTTCCCATACATGTTAAGCAAAGCACCTAGATGACCTTGTTGCAGAGCGATATTGAGGTGTGGATGGGTAGTAGAAAGTCCACTCCAGGGATCATGATGGGGGCACTGGGAACTAACATCAGGTGGAACAATGGCAGGGCATGTCTATGAGATAGGCTTGTAACAGCTCCAGGGCCATTAGCATAGTACACACCTATGTATCTATATGGGGAGTGACATTGGCATGACTGATAAAAAAGGCCAGTGGGTGGGTAACTTATCAAAATACTTCTTCCTACAAACATACACACTTACACACACACATGTATAGCCCACACACACATTTACCAGATATGAGAGTAGAATTCCTGCTTATTGAGGTCTTTCTACTATAGTATTACACAGTTATCGCACATGCTACAGAGCTTTCCAGGCTGACAACTGGCCAAAGGTGCTGATAAGGGGAATGACATCAGCAAGCTTGATAAAGTAGGCCAGTGGGTATGAGACGTATCAAAAATCTTCTTCTTACAAACATGCACACACCCTTATTTGCCACATCTGAGATTAGAACCCCTGTATATCAAGTGATTTGTACTATATTGTTATGCAGTTATCACACACGCTACAGAGCTTACTGGGCTGACAACTGGCCAAAGGTAACAATAAGGGCAACAACATTAGCAGGACTGATAAACTGGAATACTGGGAAGTGTTGTGGGTGGGAATAGCCTAAAACTGTTTCACCTACAAAAAAGCAAACACACACTTCATCACTCTCACATACACAAATATCACACACACAGTTATCAATATTGAGATTAGAACTCCTACCTATCTAGTTATTTGTACTATAGTGTTACACAGTTATCACACATACTACAGAGCTTATAGAAGTGATCAGTGTCCAGTGGTACTTCTAAGGTGAATGACAGCAGCAGATTTTGTGAAATAGGGCAGTGTGGAAAGTACTGATTGGGAAGAGTCTTCTAATATTTTGACCTATGGAGACACACACACACACACACACACACACACACACACACACACACACACACACACACACACACACACACACACACACACAGACACACACACACACACACAGAGTGATATGATGTTATAAACTCAACCTCAGTGCTGTTACACAATGGGATTCACCTTTTATGCTGGCAACTGTTTAAAACTGGGATGCCACTGTCCACAGCAGGACATCACTTTATGCCATTCAGGGTATCCATGTATGTGACTCACTGTGTCTGTGTCCCCCTGTGTCTCTCTCTGTATCACTGTCTGTCACTCAGTTCCTCACATCTATGCATGTGTATGCTTGACATAGGTCATCTGTTGCCCATATATGTGTGTGTATCTGACACAACAGATGCAGATATATCACATATGGGCCACCTACACCTAGCTGAGAGTAATCCTGTCTTGTGTGTGTGTGTGTGTGTGTGTGTGTGTGTGTGTGTGTGTGTGTGTGTGTGTGTGTGTGTGTGTGTGAAGGGACAGTTGAAGTGTACATAGCTGTCTGTATGCACAGACATATATACACAATGCAGTCATATATTCTGATGTGGGATCCAACATGTCCTGTGATTCTCTAAGTGTAGGAGCATGTCCAGTGTGACCTTCTATACTTAGAGTGGGACTCCATTCCAGAGCTAGGTGTACTCCAGTCCAGGGATTTTGTGTGCTACAGCCATACCTCATAAGAGTACACAGGAGTTTCCTCAGGATAGTTGTTTTGTTTAGCAGACATTGTCTGACATATCTGTAGTCTGAAACTGCAATGTAGTGTGTCATTACCTAGTGTCAGACATCCTCTGATTATCACAGTGCTTTACCAGAGGAATACTAGTTGTGTGATGCATAGACCAATATTATGAGTGCAGCTATGTAAATTCTTGTCCAACAGGGACATTTGTGAGGTGTGGCTACAGGTGGTGTAGTAATGACACACAGATGTGTAAACAGTACAGCAACCTGGTAATATACTGGATGGGATTCTCCTGCTTGTGTGGTATCTTTCTAACCTGAGATGTCATATCCTTGTGTATGCATGCCTCTGACCTGTACATTTTTTGGCAGGTTGTCCAGGTATTTGGTGAGAGGTTTCATCCTTTCTACGTACACATGTGGTTTTATGGCAAGTTAGTTACATATAATTGAATTGTGATGTTAGAAAATAATATAGACATTACTGTTTCAGAATACATAACCTTCAGACCATTCCCACTACTGCAAACCCCTCACCCTACCAACTTTCTTACTATGTAAGGGCAGTATTTACAACACATGCCTATCATTGTGCCTTTGTTCCACTTTTCTTTTTGCCCTTGTCCAGACATCTTGCTGTCAGAGGTTGGGAGTTATGGGTGTGGGTACAGAGTGCATTCAACTGTGCAGGCATGCCCATTATTTGTAAAAGCAAACACGAGAAAAAGGATTATTGAGAATGACCACTGGCAAAAGTACCACACAGCACTCAGCACTTATATTCACAAAAGCCTTGGCATCTCTGCTACACATCCTTCAAGATGTCAGTAATATGTGTAGCATATTCCACAGCACTGTGATTTCCAGATATGTCAGTGGCAGAGCAGTATGTGTCAGTGGCATGCATAACAGCTAGCACTGCAGTAATCTGCATATGGCCCTGTCAAAGGCAGCACTGTATCTAGGGAAGTACAAGACGAGTGCCAGGAGAACATGTTGGCCAGATCCAGACAGTATTAAATACACATAGCTCATTGACCCCTGCATATTGTGGACAGGCAACATGTTTTCATGTGTATTGGTATGGCCCTGCCAATGTGTGCTATGCTGCTATATCCATGTAAACATATATGTTACTGCATTTGTGTGGGTATATGGGATGGGCACACCTGTCCACTGTACACATTTGCACAGACTGTGCTGCTATTTGCTTTACATTTTGGTTCCATTTACCACACTATTGTGCCCTGTCTTGTGGACTGGAGGCTTATTAGTAAAGAGCCCAGCTCAGGTTGTACTGGCATACATTTGAGTTTCAGACTTCTTACCCTTCATAGTCTTACTGCAACTGCGGGTCTTGCTGTGCTATCACTGTGTGAGTCGGTAGGTAATTAGTTCAACATTGATGCCATTTATATGTCTTTACCAGACATTTCTCTGTGGTTTTCTACAGCTGACTTGCTGTGTGGGTGTGAAGGGTGGTTATGGGACCCCCACCCTGACATTCATGCATGTGACCTATGACCCTCCACTTAGTTGTCCCCATACCTATACTTCATTGGGATTTGCTACCTTGGGTACTACTGCATAGTGTGTGAAGGCCAGTTTTGGCCAGATATTTCCTGGTAGCCCACATAGCTGTCTGTTGTGTGCTGCTATCTCAGTAGGCCACCCCATTCTCTTGCATGCATGCAGCATTACCATAGATAGCAGAACATGCTATTCCATTCATTTATTGTTAAGAAGACTGGCTTACCTTGTGCTTGTGGCAGTTATGAGGACAGTGCTTGAGGACCGCCTATGTTGGATGCACACAGTACACTGCCTATATATGGTAAGTTACAGGTAATGTGATGTAGGTGTCATCCATTTTACTGTGTGTGTGAGTCAGAGAGAGGAGTCAGTCCCAGGGATCCTTACAGTGTCAGTGTGTCTACTATGCGTTGCCTGTTTGCCAAGGCCTGAACATACTGGGCATGCCTCCATCTTCCTATGGGAGCAGGTTCAGGGGCCTCCTCCTGTGAGTCCCTCTGTGCCTTTGGGGACCTTGGCAATGGTGGTGGGCTGTGTGGCCATTCCCCATGCTCTTCCTGCTGCATCTGCTTCCACAGGATCATATTGTGTAGCATGGCACATACTGTGAATATGTGTGCACATGTGTCTGGAGAGTACTGCAAGACTCCACCAGATATGTCAAGGCAGTGGAACCATGACTTGAGCATCCCAAACACATGCTCTATAATGATCTTGGTTTATGCATGTGCCTCATTATGGTGTTCTTGTGTGGGTGTGTGTGCATTTCTGATGTGTGTCATCATCCATGGCTCCAGTGCATAGCTAGCATTACCCAAACAGATGGCCATATGGGATGCCCCCACTGGCAAATGCCTGGTACAGCTGTGACAAATGCCAGATGTGGGAGTTGGGATATCTTCCAGGGCTACCAGCACACACATTCATGATAATGCCCTGGGCATTGTACATGGTCTGGCAGTTGATGGAGGGGATGCCCTTGCAGTTTATGTAGACCCTATCCTGTTTACCAGGTGGTGTTTTGATGTGGTTGTGCGAGCAGTCTATGGCACCCAGTACCTCTGGGTATTCTGCTGCACCGTGGAAGAGACGCATAATGCTGGTCCTCTCCTCACAGGTGTTGAGGAAATAAATTTGCTCACTGGCATGTGGTAATATGGCATCCAGGAAATGGTTGACTAGCCTGGATGCAGATGCCTGAGAGAGCCCCATGATGTCCCCAGTAGGTCTTTGGAAAGTGCCTGTAGCTAGAATTCTTAAGGCTACACATACCTTGGTATCCACTGAGATGAGTTCCCCTCTGTTGGCTCTGGGTCTGAGATGGGGCCAGAACAGCTTAGTGAGTTGCTGAAGTATGTCTCTGTCCACCTTGTAGCGCTCTACTATCTCCAGACTATGCAACACCTGGTAGGCTACCCTGGGTCTGAACACTCTTTTCCTCCTCCTTGGTCTGTGGTTGTTATCAGCATTATCCTCCTCTCCACCCTCAGCTTCTAGCATATCCTGATGGATCAAAGCAATGGCAGCCTCTAACATTTTTCCAGAAAAAATTCCCCTGCATGTATACACTGATGGTGCAGAGTTTGTGGGAAAAAACAGACTGTAAGGTGTTTCCATACTTTATACTGTTGTGCTGCAGATGCTGCCTGTATGATTGACTGACTATGATACATTCCAGCTGCCACCTATATTACTCATGGCTTTGATTTGGCCACTGTTAGTGTTAGAGGCATTACTGGTAATTTGTGCATGATTCCCTTTATTCTGCTGTAGCCTTTTTTAAATTATTTTTTACTTACATCTCCTCCCACTTTCAGCTTTGCAGCCATCTGCCAACTGTATAATTATGTGCTTTGCCTGCCCATTGTAAGTTGCAAGAGTCCCATATTAGTGATTTCTACTTCATTTCTCCTTTATTGTGCTGTTGCCCTTTATTTATTTCTTTTTTTTTACATCTCCTCTCATTTTCAACTATGCTATCACCTGCCAGCTGTATTATTATGCACTTTACCTGGCCCATCGTGAGTTGCAAGAATCCCATATTAGTGATTTCTACTTCATTTCTCCTTTATTGTTCTGTTGCCCTTTATTTATTTATTTTTTACATCTCCTCCCATTTTCAGCTATGCAGCCACCTGCCAGCTGTATTAATGAGTGCTTTCAATGGCCTATTGCTGTGTTGCAGTATTCCATATTGCTGTTTGTACTACATTTCCCTTGTTCTGCTGTTTCCTTTTACTTTTTCTCTGTCCTTCCTGTTTAATCCCTGGCGTGACGCCCAGACCCACAGCAAGAAATGGCCCTCCCCTGACCATGAACATGCTCCTCAGTTTATGGAATAAGACTATACAGCCTCAGACACACCCCTTGTTTAGCTGTGTTTAGCTAAGTGCAAACCCAGCCAACAGAGCTCCAATGTGCTTACAGCAAGCATGACACCCCCCTTTTATGTTAGTTGCTCCTCCTGTCTACACGGTGGTGTTAGAGCACCCACATGGTTAGGTGCAATATGACACTAAGAAGACATTTGTGATTCGGTATAAGTTCCCTCATTAACATACGTCACTGCCTTAATCCCTAGTTACTGCACTACACACGAGCTTTCCCCCTTAACAACCACTGTTCCCTGCCATTGTTTACTTTCTGCATTCCATTGACTATAATGACAGAATGCAGATTTCTGTAACACTTATGCCCCCCCTTTTTTTATTTTCTACCCCCACCCGTTCGCGTGCCACTTCCCACACATTCAATGGCCGAGATCGGCCAACAAAAATAAAAGTTTAATTTTTATTCGTAGGGAGTGGTTTTGCATGCCAATGGCCATATATTTGTACACTGGCATGCATAACTGCTCTAATACAAGCTTGATTATGAGCTGACATGCCTCCATTGTGTTTTTTGCAGAAATGTATTTGGTTAGTAACCAAATACATTTCTGCAACTAACACTGTTCCTGCATGGAGAACTGGCAGGTCAGTGAATCGCAAATTCACCTCATTTGCATGGTTTTCCATGCAGAAATAGTGTTAGAGTGCTCATGCATGGCAAAACAGCATGTACCTGGATCATGAGGTGGCCATTTTCCATGCAGGAGCGGCTACACTGTTCCTCCATGGAAAATTTTCATTCGCAAATCCCAGGGCATGCATGCCATTCTCTTACATTTACAGCTATTGCTAAGAGAAGGTTGAGAAAACAGTTGTGTATGTTGCAGTTCATTGCTATAATCTGAATCTCCCAACAATAAAACAAAATTTGCACACCATGTACTAGAAACCCAGACCATCTGCACTCCACACCTACACTTAACATCTGCTGCCATAGGATTAGTAACATGATATGCCCTATCTTAGTATTAATTGTAAAGTTCTTGCTGTTAATTGCAGATTCAGCTTACCATGTTTGTATGATGGCCAGTAGTATTAATTTGATTGCACCTGGTTTATCTTTTTGGCTGTCTGGGTCCGTCTACAACCTGGGTGGTCCATTCCTCCAGTTTGTGTACTACACTTCGAGCAAACCTGCTAAGCACAGTCAGACATGTTTGTGCTAAGCGGCGTATCCTGCAAAATCTGACCTCTGGCCTCAAAAAAAAAAAAAAAAGGAGATGTAGATGAGATGAAGAAAAACAATCTATGGCTGTGCCCCAAACACATTTTAATGAAGGGAACTCAAGTAAGGAAGAAGCAATTGTTGTGCTGTGCTACAATCCACTTTCATGGCCAGCAACCTTAAACAGAAATGGTATTCGCATCATACCTCACAACTTTCTAGAATTTTGCAGAATGTCCAGATATTTGCAGCTTATTTTTGGGCTGTTCCTTGTAAAATGCGTGGTTTTCTGGAAAATCACTGAAGATTAACATCAATACATAATGACATGCATTTCAGTTTCATCCTTCATATCCTTCAGAAAAGGCATGCTAACACAAATCCTATTACTCCACTTGCTTTTTACGGTTATCAGAACAATATAGTAAATCTGTCCATATTTTTGGCCCTTTGCCCCCCCCCCCCATTAGTTTAGTCTTTGTCCAGATTTCTTGCACTAAAAGTTTGGGAGGTATGATCTGCATTTAGACTACAGGTTTTGCAGCCAGCAACACTGGCACTACCCGCAAAACCTTTCTTATGTGTGCCACGCATCATTAATATGCATTGCACAATGCCGTGCAATAACCAATATCACATATGCTCTGCACGGAACCTACACAGACTTTATTGAAACTTGGGTATAACTATTACGCTAACCAATACACCACAGTAAAACCATAAATTGTTCTAATAAAGTAGAGAGGTGAGAGCTACTGCAGGAAAGTATCCATAAGTGATATTGGGAATTCAGTATATAAACAAATAAAAAAAATGAATTGGTAGTAAGATTCTTGAAGAGTGTTTTGTATACATTTAATATCCACCATTTTTATTATTTTTTCATTTGAGGTTTTAAAGAAGAGCAAGTGCAAGTGAACTTGTGTAGGGAAAAGAGGAGGGATGTAGTCAGTGATTGGTAGGCCAAAGTCCCACCTCCTTTCTTCTTGGCCAATTGTATTCGAATTGTAGAAGCATTGTATTCAAATGTTGCTGGAATCCTGTGCATCCCTATGAGATTTTAGCAGAATTTTCCCAACCTTGGCTTATATAAGAAACTACATTTGAAAAAGGATATTGCTATTCTGATTGCTTATCTTCTTTTTTTTTTCTGGAACAGCTTGGTGGTACTAGACTACTGAAAATGAAACAACTGCAAGCACTGCATCTACTGAGCCTGAAGATAAGCTTTTTTCCCCCATGATCCTGCACTCGATTAAGTTGGTAACAGAGAATGAATACATGACCAAATTATTTCTTATTAACTTGTTTGAAGCTCAGCTGGGCTGCCAAACTACATCCAAAGAACAGCATAAATTAAAATCCTATAAATTTGGTGTCAATGAATTTAACTAAAACCCTCACCTCACCCCAAGCCCCAGTAGCCTCTTTAGAGTGGTATTACCATTTCTTTAACAGAGAATGTAGAGCAGGTTTAGACTTGACTGAATGCACAGAAAACAACTAGAATGTAAACTGAAAGCTTACCTTCTTCTTTTTCCTGGTTAGGGGTCACCACAGCAGATCACCTGTCTGCTCATGATTGGAAGTAGAGTTTTACAGTGCCAAGGTGCCAGCCCAGTGCCCAACCTTCCTCAGAAGGCACATGCATGCACACACTCACACCTAGGCCCAATTTGGAGTGTCCAATCCACTTACAGCATGCCTTTGGGATGTGGGAGGAAACCAGAGCTCCTGGAGGAAACCCATGTGACCACAGGGAGGACATGCAGACTCCACACAAAAGGCACCCCAGCTGAGAATCAAACTAGAGAACCTCTTGCTGTGAGGCAGCAATTCTAACCGCTGCACCACCGTAGACACCCGAACTGAAAGCTTACCCAAAATGTTTATTAAATGGCCAGCAATACAACAACCCTGTTAATATTCATCAGAGATCACTACCAATCTTCTGAGAAAAGGTACAGAATCTTGCATTTGCAATGGTAATGTTATTTCTACTAATCTGTGGTGACCTGACAAAGAGTAATGAAAATCTCTATCTGCAAGTCTGTTTAGTAAGCTCATATTCTTCTCTGACTCACAGTTTAGTATAATTGTCAGGCATTGATAATATATGAGCGACCACGGAATTACTTAAAAAAAATTGATGATGGCAGGTTGGTAACAATGGCTAAAATGTTTTAACTTTACTGAAACAAAACTTATCCCACCTCTTACAAGCCATAGATTATGCTGCTTATGCTTTGAGCCCAACTTGTACTTGAAAGGAAATACCCTTCCTCTCACTATTCAAGCTGTGTAAGTATATTTATTTATTTATTTTTTTTGAGGGGGGGGTGATGGGTGATTTAAACTGTGCCCTAGCATTCTAAATATTACTAGAGTTTTACCTTACAATGCTTGAATAACTTGACACATGATTTATAGTGTGCATCAAGCCCGACAGGGAAACTGGAAACAGTACTAATCTATTGCCAGTCTTGCTGGATAAAGATGGCTCATCAAGATTTTTCTTACCATAAATTCTCATTAATTTAGGAAGCCTAGACAAATGCCTGTCACGTTTCCTCTTAGTAAAGCCAAAGGCTGTTTTAAATGTTATGCTGAATGCCAGTCTGAATCTCTTGAGTTTGAACTTTCTGTCATTGTACAGTACAGATATTAACATTATGTATTATACTGCATTATTTTATTATTGTCATTGTAGTTCTATTTTATTTGAACAGAGGAAGTTCAAATATTTGTGAATATGGTAAATGAGATTTGGTTGGGACTGTGTGGGTCAGGGTTATGCTAAGTACTAGGCAAGGGGACAGATTTTGCGGTGTTTGAGTATGTGTGCATGTGCACATGTGCATGTGCATGTGCTTGTGTTTATGTGTGTGCGCGTGTGTGCGTGTGTGTGCGTGTGTGTGCGTGTGTGTGTGTGTGTGCGTGTGTGCGTGTGTGTGTGTGTGTGTGTGTGTGTGTGTCTTTGCTGGATATGTTTAGTATAATAGAATAAGGACTAGGTAGGGGAATGTTTGATGGTGTGTGTGTTTGTGTGTGCGTGTGTTTGATTTTTGTGTGTGCGTGTGTGTGTGTGTGTGTGTGTGTGTGTGTGTGTGTGTGTGTGTGTGTGTGTGTGTGAGTTTGCTGAATAGCAATTTGTTTGAAACTCTGTTTTGAGTATATGTATGAGTGTTCTGAGTTAGGGTTAGAGTAAAGACTAGATCAGCAGATAAAGTTTATGTTCTCTGTGTTTGATGGTGTGTTTGTGTGCATGTCGTGTGTCTTGTGTAAGGTTACTGTTAGGGAAAGGGCTTTTCATAAGTTCATTTTAGGGTTAGGATTAGGGGCAGGAGTACTGTCATGTGTTAGTGTCTCATGCATGTTAGCCCTAACCCTGCCACTAACCCTGTCCCTAACCATAACCGTAAAATTAACTTATGAAACTACTTTTCCTAATTTTGTCTGAAGTTGCTGTTAGAGTTTGTGTTGTGACTGGAAAAGGAAACTGCTTTCTGTTTTCAATCACTTGGTGTTCAATTTTTTTTCAGGTAAGTTTGTTTTCAAAGTGCAGACACCGATGCATTGTGCTTTGATGCTTGTTCAGTTCAATGTAGTCTGTCTATACATATCTAACATTTATATAAATACAAATACACAGAGGCAAGCACACACATATATACCACAAGCCTAAAATTAGAAAAATAAGTAATCTGACTAGCTAAAGTGAGTTGAGTAAAATATGTGCAGTACAAAACTAAAAGTGTTCCTTTGAAAATGTGAGCAGAATTTAAAAAATTCTAAAAAAAATATCATTACTTATTTTCAATTACTTATGCTGGGTTGTGCTCTGAACCATATCTCTCTCGACTTCCATTTTCAAGAATTCTGGACGAAGGCAAACATAATGGAGGGGACAAAGGCTCAATATCAAGGACGTTTTTAAATATTATACTAATTCATTTAAAAAGTTAATAGAATAACATATTTTGCAGTAGCAGCCATTTTCTGAACAACATGTAGCATTAAACTCTAATGTCTGGCATGAAGCATAATCAGAACATTTTGCAAAATCAGCCACAGTGGAGAGTTATGCACTGAACTGATATTGGTGTACATCCAGGCTTCTAAGGTTCTCATCTTTTGAGTTGTTCTCTTACGATATCCAACATTAAGGCTATATTTGTTTTGCATAGCATATTTCTTCATGACAGTAACTTGTTTAGGCAATGTTTAGAAGCTATTGCATGTTTTCTTCTTGGAATAAATTATGGGCCAAATTCAGAAAGGTTACCTTTCCATATTCAAAGATAGTCCTTCTTGGGTGCTTTTGAATGAAGATGCGCAGCCCATTTTATTCTGTCTCTGTATCTGTGCTAGATGTTAATGTGGCAGTCCAGAGGAGAGACGTACACTAATTAGCCATGTGCTCTTCCCCAAAAATGCCTGCAGTAAGGCATTTATGAAGCTAAGTGATTCAGAAAATTAGCACAGCAGCTCCTGGCATCCCTAGGTAATGACTATTGCCAAAAGGCTGTGGTCATTCCATTGTGATAAAGGTAACTGCTGGGGAGACTACTGGTAAGGTAGTGCTAGGGGGTGTGTAAGTTCATTTAGGTATGCGAGGGGCTGCATGTGTGAGTGTAACTGCAAGTGTTTGTGAGGGAGGTATCAGTAGTGGGGGTTAGTGAGAGGTATGTTAGGTGTGTGTGTGTGTGTGTGTGTGTGTGTGTGTGTGTGTGTGTGTGTGTGTGTGTGTGTGTGTGTGGGGTGGGTTGGGTGATTATATCAATAATCATCGATCAATTGTAATGGGGACTGCATGTATGTGCGTGTGTCAAAAATGTGTGAATGTGTGTGTGTGGGGGGGTTCATGTTTCTCACAACCCTACACTATTGAGGAATGTCTGCAAAACTGGGTTGGGTAATGATAGCCACAAGAGGTAACTCTGAAGACATAGGTTGGGGAAACACTAGCCACCAGGGATATAACTCTAACATTGTGCCTAAATGGCACTAAGGGGTGGGGGAACCATTATACACTAAGGAATAACTTTTTTTATCTCATGCTTTAATAGCACTTAAACCTAACATTGACTGGGGGGACCAATAGACACCAAGGGAATAACTCTTAATATGTGAGGCAGTGGGAACACAAGGCACCAGCGACTACATATCATCCTGCGTTTTAGTAGCACTTACATGTAATGTGAGCAGGGTGGTAACATTGGACACCAGTGAGTATTCTTCAACTCGTTACTTAATGGCAGTTACACATAATGTGGGCCGGGGGTCACTAGCCATCATACAAAACATTTCATTTTGTGCCTTAACAACAATGTAGTGTGTGGCAAACACCAAATACCGTGGATACTCTATACAGAGGGTCTCAAAGGTACTTTATCTAGAAAAAAAAATGGGCATTCAATAATATTTTTAATGCAGAACTCTCAGTGTATTATTACATGTTTAGTAACTTAACCTGAGGTAGTAGTTTAATGCAGGCACTCATCCCTGTAGGGAATCAAACTCCTAACACAATGTACTCAGATAAATAATTCTGTTACAGTCAGAGAATCAGTTGATAATGTTTGGCTAAAATACATTCCAGGATGTTCCTTTTTGCCAAAAACTGGCAACAGTTCAGCCCCAAGAGCAACATACATGGCATTCATCTGGGCAATAAACCTCTGTTTGAAATTACGTTTGACAAGGAATAAGTATGCACAAAAGGCAGCTTCCAACAAAGAAAATTCTTAAACCACATCATATGACTATTGCAGCAATATATACCATTAGTGTGAAATGGTAAAACAAAGAAAAGTAACAGTAATTGCTTAGATCCAGAAAAAAGGGCTATAAATGGGTCATAATTGCCTGTGGGTATCTTTAGATGTACTCCAATTTTTCACCAACTGTTTATTGAATCCCTCTGCCCTTAATTTTCTTGATTGTTAGGCTACTCTGGGTTATTATCTCATCTGGAGTTGAGTACTGTCTGAACTTTGAGCAAATAGGGACACAGTCCTACTATGGATGATTAACTAGTGGACCATCAAGTGTTGTATAATTTGGAATATATAAGCAAAACAAATGTGTGCAAGAAATAACCTCCTGGGCTAGAAGAAACAAAACAAAACAAAAACAATCTTCTCCTTAACTCTTGAAAACTCATCCGGCATTGAAAAATTCATTTTCTACTTAAGGATGTCTGTGTGAGAGACTTAGCAGTATTCATTTTGCAAGGTCCAAAACTGTGAGATGCGTGGTAATATAATGGGATAGGCATAAATGTGGAGAATATAGTTCAAAAGTAGAAAACTCTATGGAAGACTGTGGCACCTCGCTGACAAAAAACAGGATAAATGAATAAATAGATAGTCCCGGGATTCCCACTCTTAGACTATGCAAACCTCTATCCTTGTTTTTTTTTTTTTTTATCTGCTCAATCCACTCATCTGTCTTGGGATGGTAGATGTTCTAATCCTCTTGACCTATAGCATATGGTACAGGGGTGTGGCTATTTAAGATAGAAAAAAGGTTCCTTGTTCAATTATCTTTTTTTTTGTATATCCTGCCTTAGCTACAAAGTAAGCCTAACTCTCTAGGAAGTAGCATAACATTGGCTGACCACAGAGCGATGGCTTCAAACAGAACAGAAAAGCTAATAGATACATTTTTGATCCACCTGCATGAAGTAACAGTTCTATCAGGTCTATACTATGCCACTCAAATTGAGTTTCTATTATTAATATATGTACCACTTGGGCAATGATGAGTTTCTCTGGAGAAGTGCACTGACATTATAGAACTGAGAATTAACATTGCTCTATGTAATAACGATCACTGACCAAAATAATTTATCTAGTATCTTTTCGTTTATGTTCTCTACCCCAAAAGAATACCTAACAGAGGGATATATCCTATGTTAGACTTTTTTATAAGTGGGTACCAAAAGCTGTTCTGCAGTACTCTACAAAGTAAGTTAATAAATCATTTAAAATATGGAAAAATGTTAACAATATACTGTCCACAGCCACTTCTTCATCCACTCGTACATTCTATTGTTCTTCTAAGTGAAGGCCTTCCCAATGTGCTTCTCAAAAGTTAGGTCACTCATTCTGACTAATGGTCAGTGCAAGTTCTCCTTACTCCATGGTTTCTTCATGTTGGATTCATCTGCTAAAGCTTATAAACATTCACCAAGCATCTGTGATTGCTTCCCAGTCCCCTATGTTGATTTCCTGTGGGTGTAAGAACAGAAAGATCCCATTACATGAGTCATTGCCTCTAGTTTGACCATATAACTGCAAGAGTCCTGGGTACTGCATATCTTTCAGGTAAGTAAAAATCATATCTTATTATTTTATACAAAATCTGAGTTGTGGTATTTGCAAAGTATTTAAGATTGATATACTCTGCAGTAAATTCACACTTCACTGTAGAATATTTTTGTGTCTCCATACATGTATATTGCAATTGGTTTATTTTAGCTGTCATACAAGTTTGTGTTATTTAGCTCTTTAACAACTAGTGTCTAAAAGATCAGTATAGCCATTCATTTTAAAACATATACAATTCCTGCACTGCCACTGGTTCACAATATTTTGTATGACAGCACATTCACCAGTACAAACACATTGAATGCTCTGTTTATAAATATTACACTACAGGCACTATGACTAGTAATTCAATTTACAATGCAGGCCATGGGCACTTGCTGCAAACAGCAGTTGCAATACAAATGTCTGAGGAGTACATATTCTGATTCATTGTTTAGAACCACTAACTTAGATACATTTGTTTCTAATCCAGATGGAATCACATTGAGGTCTTAATTAAAACAAAACAAAAAAGTCCATGACCTGAAACAGTGACTGTAACAGACTCAAGTCAAACAGCACTGTATAGTCACTGCCAAGTCCCATGAGGTTTGACTGGACATAGGACAGGGGGTCCAAATGGAGGGGTGATAGAGGTCTGAATGGAGAAAGGGCAGATGGCCAAATTGAGAGATGATGAAATCAGCAAGAAAGGGAGCGTAGTATTGCTGGAACTAAATTCATCTTCATGTCTTAGTGAGTACCTCCATGAGCAGGACCTTATTTTCACAATGTCTCACTAAGATGATACTGACATATAGATGGTATTTTATATAGTAAATATCATGGAGAGAGGTAAGTTAAAAAATAAACAAAGACAGTTGGGTGCACTGGTCCCAGCATAAGAAACACCCAATCCTGGTATGGACACTCATGCCAGGACTTGAAAAAATGGCAATATAGAACCTTCAAGATACAGAAACATTTCTGCAATGGAGTTTGGTCAGGCTCAGGGGAAGATCCCCCCCCCCAAAAAAAGTCCACAAAACTGACAGCTCAAAGGAGATTTATAAAATGACAGGGTGGGCTATTGTGGCTAAGGAAGTAATTATGTATTGTTACTATTATGGAACAAGCCCAGAATTTTCAGATAGAAGATATTCAGAAAGATTACGAGACAAATAAGAGGAAAGAAAAATACCTGCACAAGAAAAAACATCAAAAACTTCAAATCCAAATGTGTGGTCATCAATACAATGGATCTATGAAAAAAGTTACATAGACAAAGAAACTTTGGGCCACTTGGAAAAAGAAGTGACAGATGAAGTGCAAGAATAATATAAATAACAAAACCCAAAGATCTTTTCAAGGTATAAAAAAGAAACATGGACATGGGAAAGAAAAAGTCATTTGATTTGGTGCAAGAAAAAGTGATCTGATACGGTGCAATATTTATGCAAAGGAGAAAGATGAATAAATCAATACAAGAAACCAGCTCCAAAAATATTTGAAGAGAATACAGGTAAAGGCACTCAGATATGGAACATTTCACAATACAAAAAAAAATAAGAAAACAAAGGAGGAGAAACAGAAAAGAGGATTAGTAATGGTAAGTTAAAGATATAGAAAGTGAAGTTATGGACTACCTGCAAAGTTAAAGATTTAGTGCAGAAAATCCAGCACAGGTAATGACACAGCATGTTAGAACAATGAGTCCCCAAACTAAGGAAAAACATGTGCCTTGCCACATGATGATGCTCTGGAACCTTCAGTAGGAAACTGGTACAAAAGTTTAACAGGAGTTGCACAGCAAGGGAAGGAGCAGGAAACAGTGGCAGCTCTGACTCAGACAATATTGTGGAGTGATGGGTCAATGAGTTCCCATATGAAGGAGCAGCAGATGATGCAAGATGCAGCTGGAGTGGATATGTCACAGGAAGATATTCCGGAACTTTCTGTAGAATGCCTGCAGGAAACAGAGGGTAAAGAATGTGATCTCAGTTTAGAAGAAAATTATTTAAAGGTAGAGTTGGTTGATTTAATAGACATGGATAGACATATTGTTGGCTGAATTAATAGACATGGATAACATGTTAAGATAGATGAAAGAAATAGATCACAGAAAGTAAATAAGACCCAAAATGTTAGAAGTCTAATAAAACAGATGAACATGTAAATCAAGAATATTAACAGAAATGCATGCGATATAACAGAAGTAAATAGGATATAGTACAGTAAAGCTAAATTAATAACAAATAAAGGCTTACCACAAAAACACAGGGAAATAAGGAAAAGAAAAGAAAGAAATCAGATGCTGTCATGGAAGTATTGAAAACAGAACACGACAAAGCAATTAAGGCAACAAGTGTCACTGTCAGAAGAATATAGAAGATGGAACAGATCAACTAAAATACATAGAAAGATATATGTGGTAAAAAAAACACAGTATCAGAAGAGATCAGGATCTGTCATACACTATTGTAGATAATAAACTAAAGATATCAGCACATGCAGAAAAACTTAGAAGGAATATAAATAAATATAAAGGAAAACTACAAAATAAGCAATTCATTGGTGCCCCAAAAAGGTTTTATAGAGAGGTGGGAAACAAAGCAAAAGGAATAGAAATACCACCAGAAAAGAAGAAAAAGACACATTTTGGAGAAATATTTATGAAGGCCCTGTGGGACATAACAAAGATACTGAATGGCTACAAAAATTAAAAGAAACTGTAAGGAGTTCAAATGTACAGTATATTAAATGAGATGAAGTAATGGCTAGAGAAACTGAAACAAAATTAAGAAAAGGTCATAACTGAAGTATTAACATTGTTATGCAAAGATTTATCCCTGAGTAAGAAATACTTATATGTGCATCCTGAACTGATACCACCCTGGTTAATAACAGGAAAAATGATACTCGTCCTTAATAGTGAACATGTGAGCCATCTTAAAAACTATAAAACAATAACTTGCCTTCCAATGATGTGCAAACAATATACTGGAATTGAGGCAAAGTTTATAGTCATTAAAAAAAAAAAACTCAATCATGGCAATTGAATAAAATGGTAGAAATAGAAAATCATATGGAGCAAAGGATCATTTGTTGCTAAATAAAGCTATAATAAAGAATTATAAAAAGGGGAATAATCTAAGTATGGCATGGATATATTCCAAAAAAGCATTTGACAGCATCCCACATTCATGGATAAACGAGTGACTATAGGAGTCTATATCATCAGATTTTAACTTTAGGTAGTAAAATACCTAAGGTTCGATCCTGTAAATATCGAAAACTAAAAACCATGAATGGCCACTTCCACAAATTTTTCTTCAGGGAAAGAATTTGCTCAGCCATTATGCGGAATTTGCGCTTTTGTCCAATGTACATTTAGTTATGGGGGGGTTGTGGAGGGTGAAGGTCACCACTTGATTTGTGTTTAAAAGTTTTTTTGTTTTTTTTTTATATGGCCAAGGGAATTCTTTCCCTGTGCAGATGTGGCCATTTGCAGTTTTTAGTTTTCGGTATTTACAAATCGAACTTTAGGTATTCAAGTACCTAAAGTTTGATCTTGTAATATAGACCCGATTATAGATATACAACATGTATCCTACATTGATCAATTACATTACAATGACCGTGAAACAGTCGGAAGCCACCTTGCAGTTAGGACATGACAAAGGGCAAACAATTATCCCAGGGATAGAAATACAAATGGGGGATATTCCAAGGTGATTCTTTATCACCACTGCTCTTTTGTCTTGCCCTTAACGTATTAAGCTGATAACTTAAAAGAGTAGGTCATGGTTACAATTTGGCTCCTAGAAAACAACCTTGCTTAAAGACTTTTCATCTACTTTTTTGTGGATAAACTAAAGCAGTATAGTTCATCAGTTAAGGGTTTGAAAGCATGACTGCAAGTGGATAAACTTTCTCAGCTGATATAAAAATGCCACTTGGTCTTGATAAATGTAGAAAAGCAATGTTTAAATCAGGAAAGTTGCAGTACCAAGGAAATATCAGTGTGGGACAGAAATATGATATACAGGAACTTGAGCAGGAGTGAGTTTATAAATATTTGGGAATTGATAAAAGACTGGCAATAAAAAAAACTTGCAGCTGACAATCTCCTTTCTGAATACCTAAAAATAGCAGCAGAAGCACTAGCTTATCCAGTCTCTATGTTAATTAATCAGTCCTTATCAGAAAACTGTGTCCCCACACTGTGGAAAATATCCCACATCATCATGAGCGGACATGTGATCCGCTGTGGTGACCCCTAACCAGGAAAAGCCGAAAGAAGAAGATTCTCCTCCATAAAGGTGGCTCCTCCACTGAACTTTCCAATTACCGCCCCATAGCCATCCTTTCTCTACTTTGCAAGAAACTTGAGAAATGCATCCATTCTGAAGTCTTACACTACCTCTTAGTTA